>NC_066567.1:3656974-3729474 GCF_024679095.1 Eriocheir sinensis | reverse complement strand
ATAATGATGTAACTAAAAGGTGATTGCTATAGGCCTAAATAAATGGGTGGAGGCGAAATAACGAAAACGAGGAGAAAAAATCGAAAAAATATGCGGAGAAAGGGATTGACGGACACGAAGAAACCCGGATCTTAACAATAACAGTACTGAAAGGTGAGCACTATAGGCCTACCTTGTCGCTGGGTATATTCCTGGAGCCCATTTTTCTGGCGGGTGTAAGGGTGGAAAAAGGCCCTACAATCCGAGGTGCCCGAGATACCTTTTCAAATTAGACTTCCATACGAGCGGACTTAGGAATAACACTACTTTTACATCACTGATCCCCCGTTCGAGCCCCGGCACACGAGGTAGAGGTAATAGAACCACTCCAAATGATGCAGATCACAACCCAGCAGAGCCATGAACCTTGCGAGCGAGGCGGAGCAGCACACGTCCTCCTCCCATCACGGACAAAGACACTCTGACCCAAGATGGCGGACCCTGCACCACAGCTCCCAGATGTACGATAATAGTCCCAAGTTACGATAATCAAAACAGCTGGAGGCCCGTCGTTTTACTCTCTCCCCTCGCGCAAAACATATCACTAACGAGTTTTCTGATGATAAGTCTGGTTGAATACCGTTATTTGTGTAGGTATGGTAGTTTTGGGTCACAGAGATATAATTATCATATGTTAAGTACGACAATTAATAAACGCTATGGCGGCCCCTGCATCTGCGCATTCACTCCCTTCTCTGCGAGGCGACACTGAGGCCTCCACTCCCATCCAAAGACCCCAATATTTGATGATTTTTGATCCACAGTAATGAAGGCGTCTTGCTTTCCTCTTCCTGCCAACACGGCCTCCCTCAAGGACCTCATTTTCATGCATGGAGCGAAGTGGATTGGGTTTTCACTTTTTGTTATTATTTAGCTTTTTAAAATACTGTGGGTCTTCATTCTTAACCACTCTTTAAATCGTACAACTCATCCGATTTTGTGAGTATTTCAATTAGTATGTATTGCTCCCTGAACCTATGAGTATTATTTTTAGAACACCTTGTTGACGATGTAGGGTACGGGGTGGCAATGTTTTGGACCCTGCGTCTCGAATCGCGTGAAGACACCTTAGCGAGACTCGTAACGCTGGGACCAATAGCAACACCATGTCATCACCAAATCGTACCACCACACTGCCTTCATCACCACTACCACCACCAATAACAACACCATGCATGTCATCACCACTACCACCACCAACAACAGCACCATGTCATCACCAAAACCTACCACCACAATGCCTTCATCACCACTACCACCACCAATAACAACACCATGTCATCACCAAAACCTAGCACTGCATCCTTTCCATCACCACTACCACTGCCAACACAATCACTACTACCGCTAAATTTACCACTAAAAAATGTCTATATAGTAACAAAGACATTGGCAGGGACCATCATATTCTCAAAGCTTCGTCGCCGCATAAACACCCACTTTTAGCAGGGTTTTCGGGGGAGTTTTAGGCCTTTCCAGAGGTGCTTTTATGACCCTGGTGGTAGTTTGATCCTTCTTCTGTACCATGAACGTGAAAAAAACACTTATGAAAATCCGATTAACCTCCTTTTCTGCCTTTATAAATAGTTAACGTGAGAATTGGAAGCATCTGAGAATACTGACCCAATCTTATGTATATGTCAAAATAAATAATGGATGCTTAACTAAAAAAAGAATTACTTCTATACCATTTAAGCTTAGAAAAGACATATGGCGTGTCAAACAGTATATTACCCTTAAACATCGACAAAACTAAGCCATCATTTATCTATACTGCGTACCCTATCATTAATTAATACTGTTCTAACAAGCAAATGAGTTAGTAAATAAGTATAACAGCCATATCGGTTCACGCCTATTATGAGACACCGACGCTCACAATAATGATGGTAATGGTGATGAGTTGATAATTGATGGCTGAGAGAGAGAGAGAGAGAGAGAGAGAGAGAGAGAGAGAGAGAGAGAGAGAGAGAGCGGACTATTACTACAATTCAAATACGCGAATTAAGTAGTAAATGAATTAACAGACATTACAGGGTTAGCGGTGCCCAATTAAGACATCCAGGCACACGATAATAGCCTAGTCACAATAGTTAATGGTTGATGGATGAGAGAAAAAAAGACGATCAAACTGCAGAAATGGCCAAATAAAGTGGTTAATACATATAACAGCCATGTATAGGATTACCTCACACACTCAATAATGATAATAGTAATAATTAGTAATGACTGATGGGTGAGATAGAAAAAGAAAAGGTAAATGAGGTGATTAATATATATAACAGCCATTTACAAGGTTACCTCATACACTCAGTAATGATAGTGGTAATAATAAGTGATGATTGATGGGTGAGGGAGAAAAGAAAATACGAATACAACTACTCTAACAGGCTAATGAGGTGGTAAATATATATAACAGCCATTTCGAAGTTAGCGGCTCCACGACACCGGCCTATCGCATACATTGATGAAGATAGAGGTAATAATAATTGATGATTGATGGGAGAGAGAGAAAAAAGGACAATTACAACTACTTCAATATATAAATGAGACCGGCCTACGCATACATTGATGAAGATAAAGGTAATAATAATTGATGACTGATGGGAGAGAGAGAAAAAAGGACAATTACAACTACTTCAATATGTAAATGAGACCGGCCTACGCATACATTGATGAAGATAAAGGTAATAATAATTGATGACTGATGGGAGAGAGAGAGAAAAAAAAGGACAATTACAACTACTTCAATATGTAAATAAGACCGGGCTACGCATACACTGATGAAGATAAAGGTAATAATAATTGATGATTGATGGGAGAGAGAGAAAAAAAAGGACAATTACAACTACTTCAATATGTAAATGAGACCGGGCTACGCATACATTGATGAAGATAGAGGTAATAATAATTGATGATTGATGGGTGAGAGAGAAAAAAGGACAGTTACTACCTACTTCAATATGTAAATAAGACCGGCCTACGCATACATTGATGAAGATAGAGGTAATAATAATTGATGATTGATGGGAGAGAGAGAAAAAAGGACAATTACAACTACTTCAATATATAAAAGAGACCGGGCTACGCATACATTGATGAAGATAGAGGTAATAATAATTGATGATTGATGGGAGAGAGAGAAAAAAAAGGACAATTACAACTACTTCAATATGTAAATGAGACCGGCCTACGCATACATTGATGAAGATAGAGGTAATAATAATTGATGATTGATGGGTGAGAGAGAAAAAAGGACAGTTACTACCTACTTCAATATGTAAATAAGACCGGCCTACGCATACATTGATGGAGATAGAGGTAATAATAATTGATGATTGATGGGAGAGAGAGAAAAAAGGACAATTACTACTACTTCAATATATAAATGAGACCGGCCTACGCATACATTGATGAAGATAGAGGTAATAATAATTGATGACTGATGGGTGAGAGAGAAAAAAGGACAATTACTACTACTTCAATATGTAAATGAGACCGGCCTACACATTGATGAAGATAGAGGTAATAATAATTGATGACTGATGGGTGAGAGAGAAAAAAGGACAATTACTACTACTTCAATATGTAAATGAGACCGGCCTACGCATACATTGATGAAGATAGAGGTAATAATAATTGATGACTGATGGGTGAGAGAGAAAAAAGGACAATTACTACTACTTCAATATGTAAATGAGACCGGCCTACGGATACATTGATGAAGATAAAGGTAATAATAATTGATGACTGATGGGTGAGAGAGAAAAAAGGACAATTACTACTACTTCAATATGTAAATGAGACCGGCCTACGGATACATTGATGAAGATAAAGGTAATAATAATTGATGACTGATGGGTGAGAGAGAAAAAAGGACAATTACTACTACTTCAATGTGTAAATGAGACCGGGCTACGAATACATTGATGAAGATAGAGGTAATAATAATTGATGACTGATGGGTGAGAGAGAAAAAAGGACAATTACTACTTCAATGTGTAAATGAGACCGGCCTACGCATACATTGATGAAGATAGAGGTAATAATAATTGATGACTGATGGGTGAGAGAGAAAAAAGGACAATTACTACTACTTCAATATGTAAATGAGACCGGCCTACGCATACATTGATGAAGATAAAGGTAATAATAATTGATGACTGATGGGTGAGAGAGAAAAAAGGACAATTACTACTACTTCAATATGTAAATGAGACCGGCCTACGCATACATTGATGAAGATAGAGGTAATAATAATTGATGACTGATGGGTGAGAGAGAAAAAAGGACAATTACTACTACTTCAATATGTAAATGAGACCGGCCTACGGATACATTGATGAAGATAAAGGTAATAATAATTGATGACTGATGGGTGAGAGAAAAAAAAAACTATTACTGCTACTTCAAAATATAAATGAGACCGGCCTACGAATACATTGATGAAGATAAAGGTAATAATAATTGATGACTGATGGGTGAGAGAGAAAAAAAAAGGACAATTACAACTACTTCAATATGTAAATAAGACCGGCCTACGCATACATTGATGAAGATAAAGGTAATAATAATTGATGATTGATGGGAGAGAGAGAAAAAAGGACAATTACAACTACTTCAATATATAAATAAGACCGGCCTACGGATACATTGATGAAGATAAAGATAATAGTAATTGATGACTGATGGGTGAGAGAGAAAGAGAAAAGACTATTACTACTACCCCAATATATGTAAATGAGGTGGTAAATAAATTATAACAGCCATATACGCTGAAGGAACTCCCCTATCAAGAAAGACTGAAAAAGCTGCATCTACCAAGTTCAGCATACCGGAGATCAAGAGGGGATATGGTGCAGACCTTCAAGATTATGGGTCGTATTTTAAAACATTTCGTCGCCCAAGTTCACATATTTGACAAGGCTTTCGTGTGAGTTGAGGGCATTTCCAGGAGTAGTTTCATGACCCTGGTGGTAGTCTGATCCTTCTTCTGTATCATGAACCTGAAGAAACAACTAATTAAAACCCGACTGACCCCCTCTTTGACCTTTAGAAATAGCTGATGTGAGAAGCGAAGGTGTCGTGTAGGCTACGTGCATTTGAGTGAAGGGTTATTATTAGACCAGGATGATTCGGTGACACGAGGGCATGGAAAAAGGATATATAAGGAAAGGACAAGAGTAAACATTAGGAAATATGCCTTCTGCAACAGATTGGTGAACGAAACAGCCTCCCTGGGTTTGCAGTTACTAGTTAACGCCAAATCAGTTGTAGAGTTCGACAGAAAATTGGATTGGCATGGAAAATCCGAAGCAGAAATTTGATTATGCTGCATTCGTAGACTATAAATGCCTCGACCACAATGACTACTTGACCATAGAATCCAGTCTTAGTGACCGGGAGCTTAATACCCTCTTCCAGGAGTCTTTTGTGAGTATCCGTATTGGTCAGCGCTACCAATTGACATCGACGCAGACATCAATCATAACAGTAGTAAGAGTTGATGATTGATTGATTGATAGTTTATTGTTGCAAGTAAAACAGTGAGAAAGAGAGAAAAAAGGCAATTACTACTGCTCTCATACCAAAATCAGGTAGTAAATATATGTAACATCCATTTTTAGGTTAGCGGCGCTCAAGACATCGACACAGACACCAATGATAACGTCAGTACAAGAGTTAAT
Organism: Eriocheir sinensis; assembly: GCF_024679095.1. Taxonomy (NCBI): domain Eukaryota; kingdom Metazoa; phylum Arthropoda; class Malacostraca; order Decapoda; family Varunidae; genus Eriocheir; species Eriocheir sinensis. The sequence goes on along the minus strand of NC_066567.1, from coordinate 3,723,748 downwards.
GAATGATGGATGAGGAAGAGAGAAGAAAGAAAAAGGACCATTACTACTATTCTAACAGGCTAATGAAATGGTAAATGGAAAAATAACATACATTTCTAGGTTACGGCGCCCAAGACATCGACGCAGACAGCAATGATAATGTCAGTAAGAGTTGATGACTGATGGATGAGGAGGTAAAGAAGAAAAAAGACTATTACTACTGCTTCAATACCCAAATGAGGTAGTAAATATATATAACATCCATTTCTAGGTTAGTGGCGCCCAAGACATCGAGGCACACATCAATCATAACAGTAGTAAGACGGTGCCGCCTGAGGCTTGGAGGAATAATACATGGAATGGCCCTGGTCGCTCTTCACTGTGAGGTGAAGCAAGGGGGGGGTAGGAGCTTAGCCGGTGGGCGGAGCCAAAATTTCACCCAAAACATTGCCTTTCTCGCTCCTAGATCGTCGGCGGATATGAGCTTGTCTGCCTTATTTCTTCCACATAAGTATATCATATGTTTTCTTAGTTATTCAACTGCTCTAAGGATGCATGTACAGGTTTTAATACAAAAACACCAGCATTTCCTTGTCTTTATTCCATACAAGCTAAGAAGAAATGTTCCACACCTGCCTCGATCCCTCACACTTCCTCTGAATAATGTTCACTATATATTGACCATGGTCTTACTTTTAATGTAGAAGCATGTACAGCCTTCTATATGCCCGGTTGAATCGACTCTGTAACTTGCCCAGGTTTACACTCTTATTTTACATGTTTTCAAATAACTATATATGTGTTCATGGTACTTCTGATAGTACCGACAGACCTCTACATTCCAGTAATGTGACCTGTTTGTGTGTAAAAACCATGGGAGATGAATTACAGATGATTTCCTTGAAATTTCCAACAAGGAATCATTCGTATTCGTGTACGGTGTGTGGTAGGGGGGGTGGCGTAACAGTATTCTTCTGTGTCGCTCTTTTTCAAGCTCAGTTTTCTCGCTTCCTATATAATGTTTCACCACAAATATCATTTTGTCTTACCGATGAAACGCTATACTGCCATCTGTGGGCACAACGAAAGGCAGAGCAAGCCGGTATGAAGGCAAAATGCTGAGGTGTGTGTGTGTCGCGCGTCCGCCCAAGACCACTTCCCTTCTGTGACGTCATGTCCTTTCCTTGTATTCTTCCTCCAAGGCGGCGCCCAAGACATCAATGCACACAAGTCATAACGGCAGTAGGAGATGATGAGTGATATATAAGCATGCGAAAAAGAAAAAAGAAAAAAGACTATTACTACTGCTATAACACCAAAATAAGGTAGAAAATATATATAACATCCATTTCTAGGTTAGGTGGCCAAGACGTCTCGGCGCGCACCGTCAGGACAAGTTTGTTTATGTCGAGGAGGCCCAGGGCTGCTCCGCCTCCCGCCCTGCCATATTTACCAGCCCGCCATCAACACTTGCAGGAATACCATGTAAGACCCTTCAGTCAGCGTTATTTTGGCTTGGGAACTTGACTGGCGGTGTTATTTAAGGCGTGGCAGGGAGCTGGGGGGTTAAATGACCGCCTCCTGTATGGTCGCCGCCCTGGCACCTCCCACCCAGGCCTGCCGCTACTGGTATTATTTTTATTATTATTATTATTACTATTATTATTATTATTGTTATTGTTAGACAGTTAGGTGGGTGAAGATGGAGGAGTACAAATAATGTAAGTTACTCTGCCATAGATTTAGGGATAGAGGGAATAAAGTAGATAGACAAATATTACTACTATAATTATTACTACTATAATTATTACTACTAACTACTACTACTACTGCTATTGCTATTACTATTATTATTACTACTACTACTTCTCTTACAATCACTTACCAGTAGTTATTATTATCATTATTATTATTATTATTATTATTATTATTATTATTATTATTTATATGGATATTATTATTATTATCCCTTATACCCCGTCAGGCACGATCGTGGCTTTTACGTTAAACTCCATTAAATATCGGGCTCATTTTATGACACCCAGTTTGTTTATGTTTGAGGCTATGTGCCATACATCAAGCCCTATCATTGGCCCTTTGTGTCCAACATGCTAGATGCTTGGCCAATCACATCCCAGCTTTTACAAGGATTTGTTTATGTTGTATTCATAACAGTATTCAGGCTTCAGATTTTCCTGCGGTGAGTACACGGTCACGATGTGTGCTGTATTTTATCTTTTTTTTTCCCATTTCTAGGCAAGATAGCAGATATATATGTATTTGCATGAGTAAATAAGTATTTCATGCACATGATATGATACATGACAATACGTGAGAATTGTTTTTTGTCTTCTTATTGACCTAGATAAGGATGATGTCAGATGATGAGTGTGAGGTGATATGGGAGGTTTCCCATCTAGAGGAATATATAAGTTCCATTTGTTTATTTATCATTATACCATAGCAAAGAGCAACTTCTAGGCTTTCAAATGATATATAATTGTCCCAGTATTTGTTACAATAATTTGAATGAACACTAAGGTAAGCAAGGGAACACCTACTAACATTAGTAACCTGTTTTTTATGTACGTAACTTAAAACCACCCACTCATTTTATCACGGAGTATAAGGGATATTATTACAGTTATCTCATTACTATTATCTTCCCCTCTTCTTATTTTCTCCCTCTCCTCTTCCTTCTCCTTTTTCCTATTCTTCCTTTATTTACAGAAACAAAAGGTAAAGTAAAAATGTCTTAGATTACTAAAAACTAACCCCCACACACCTAAATCATAGTTAATTAAGGATAAATACCGTAAATGTTTCTTTGACATACCAAATTAATAAGCCTAAATTTTATTATTTATTTTATTGGTCAAATTAGCAGTGATGTTTGTAGGAGTGTACAGGTCTCCCCCTCTTTACGATGGCTTGTTTTAATATATTCCGCTCTTACAAATCTCATTCTTTTATTGCCTTTGCTCTCTTTAAGATCCATTTGGTTTGCTATTTTGATTAGCTTTGTTTATTTATTACATTTTCTTATATGTATTTATTCAACTGTACAGGTAATACATATTTGTATTCACTTTGGCAATGAATCAGATATGCTGCAGTCCGTAAAACATCATTAATATTACTTATCCGGGGTTTTAGGTTACCATATACGAGTCCAAGAATGCATCCCCCCTGATAAGTAATATTAACGATGTTTTATGGACAGTACTGTATCCGATTCATTGCCAAAGTGAACAAAAATATGTATTACCTGTACAGTTAAATAAATAAATATAAGAAAATGGAATAAATAAACTAAGCTAATCATAAAAGCAAACCAAACGGATCTTAAAGAGAGCAAAGGCAATCCCTATTAATTAAACCTCAAGATCATTATACAATTATTTCACTTCTTGATGCTTTTTTAGAACATAACCCAATACAAAGTTCTGCTCCTCACAAAGATGAACAATGACAACATCTTCATCGACCCATCCAACCCCTTAAACTTAAAGGAAAATAAGGATGTTAAACAAAAAGAACAAGAAGATAAAGAAGACATTGAAGAAGATGAAGAAACAGATGAAGATGACGATGAAGCAGAAGTTGAGACAGAAGAAAATGAAGAAGATGATGATGATGATGATATTGATGAAGTAGAAGATAACCCAATCATAAAGTGGGTGATACCTGTACTCAGTCATGTTTGTCGGGATGCACTAATGACTGTCCTTATCTCACAGGAAATGAGGGAGTGGCATCTCTCCTCTTAGACACAGTGTACAGGAAACAGCCACAACCATGAATTCCCTAAAGAGTTTCATGAATAAGGTAAGTGTCTTTCTTCACCTCACACCACAGACAATATTCCCCTTTGCAGAGAGCTGAGTCTGAATGAGGTCTTGACTGGAGCTGATATGCAGAATTTGTCTGTTATAATTTCTAAAAGGAGATAAAAAAGTGATATTTGTAAGATTTGGTTAAAACTTTATCAATGTGTTTGTAGTGCATGATGCATAATTTAATCTTATTACTTAGTGAAAACAGAGTATATAACTTGTAGTCATGAGATCTTGATATTATTGTGTTTTAGCATTATTTCAAGTGAATGGTATACAGTTTAATCGTTCTTTCTCTACCATTGAAATAAATAGCCATGATATGAAGAGTAGTTGTAAGATTCTAAAGTATTAATAATATTATGTGTAGCAGGCTTTTAGTTTAGCTGTTCCATTTGATTAACAGGCTTTTTTTGTTTTCATCTTGTTTTGCCCTTCAACTGCCTCCTTTCCTGTAAATTGATAACCACCTTGCACTGAACAAACACCTGTAGAGACCTGTACAACCTGTAGAGTAAGTGTACACACATATACTTGACTTTGGCTGACTCACCCTTCATCATTCTATCCAAATCCCTTATGCAAAAGTTAACCATCATTTGCACTCTCTCATCCCTGTCACTGGTAGTCTTTTGAACAGCCTTCCTTCGTCTGTATTTCCTCCTGTCTGCAATTAAACTCTTTCAAAAGGGGAGCATCAAAACACATCTCCATCCAAATTTGACCTCTCCTCTGGCCTGTCATACTAACTAGTTTTTGCTTGAACAGTGGTTAGCAGGCTATTTTGTTTCCTGTTTTTGTTGCCCTTGAACTGCCTCAATAACTGTAAAAAAAAAATGATACATAATAATTATCCGCAGGTGGGTGAGAGGGTGAGGGAGGCAGGACCCACCATACCGCCCCAGGGGAATGGCGAAGGGCCTGACGGAGGTGTTTCCGGGGGGGCAGTGGAGGGGTTCCTATGCCCAACGTGTTTCCTGAGCTTCCCGACCCCAGAGTCACTGCAGGACCACTACGAGGCTGAGCACATCGAACCTGCGGCCAACTACCTCTGCCCCGTGTGCAAGGCCAGACTCAACTCGCAGCAGGAACTGGAGAAGCACTACACTACGATACACAGCATGAAAGGTGAGGGGGGGGAAGGTTGTGGCGGTGGTGGTGGTGGTGATCTCACTTTTGCATACACACATACACTCACAATTTATCTTGACTCTCCTTAACTCTTCCCTCTTCCTCTTTTTCACACTCTTACACTCCCTTCACTCTCACAACTCACTCTCATTTTTTCTTCTATTACGCACACATAAACACTCCCTTCTCCCTTCCCTTACCCTCATTCTTATTAATTCCCTCTCCCTCTCTCCCTCTTTAACACACACATAAATACTCCCTTCTCCCTTCCCTTCATTCTTATTATCTCCCTCTCCCTCTCTCCCTCTTTTACACACACACACACACACACACACATACACACTTCCTTACCTTCACTCCTACTAACTCCCTCTTCTCTCTCCCTCTCTCCCGCCCCACCAGACACCAGCGGCCACAGCTTGGAGGCGCTACGGGAGGAGTTGACGGAGCTCTCCACCAACCTGCGGGAGGAGCGGTGGTACTCGGAGGAGCTCAAGAAGGAGGTGGAGCGCCTGCAGGAGGCCTTTAAGAAGAAGGATGGAGGGGAGGACAACTTTGTACATAAGGTGAGGGAGGCTTTGGGGGTAACTCATGTATATTGTTTTTTCCTTATTGCCCAACATTTTTTTATTTATTGGCTCCTGTTGGTATTTTTTATTGGTTCTTTTGTTTATCGTTCTGGTCTTTCTTTTCCCATTTTCTTTTTGTACATAAGGTGAGGTAGTCTTTTGAGGGGTAACACCTGTAGTTTGGGTTTATTTATTGCCCTTTGTTGGTGTTTTTTGTTGGTTCGTTTAATTATCGTTCTGGTCTTTCTCTGTTTCTCTTCCCATTTTCGTTTAGTGAGGGTGAAGTAGACTTTTAGGGGGTAACGCCTCTAGTTTGGATTTATTTATATCCCTTTGTTGGAGTTTTTGTTGGTTCTTTTAATTACCGTTCTGTTTTTTCTCTTCTCTTGTCATTTTTTTTTTGACGTAGGGTAAGGGAGACTTAGACAAGGATACAGGTTATAAGGAGACTACAAGAGGCTGGATGACCTACACGTGGCAGCTCTTGAAAATGGGTTATTCGGCAGAGTCCTTTCCCATCCATAAATACATCTAACCCCATCCATAAATACATCTAACCTTCATTTAAATCTTTCAATAGTGTTTGTCTCAGCTGTATACCAACTCAGTTTGTTCCATTCATCCATCACCCACTTCTTGTACCAGCTCTTGCCTATTTCCTTCCTGAACATGACGTTATCCAGCTTGTAACTGTTGGTTTGTGTTCTTACACTTAACCCGGTAGCAGCGAGGGGCCAAATTTGTGGCTTTACCATGTACCAGCGACGGGCCAAATTTTTGCCATGACATAAACACCCCCAAAATAGATGATGCATAAACTGATCACAAATGCATTGATATATATTATGAAATGGTTTGCGTGAGTGATGATTTTTTCTCATTAATTCGGTTAGAGGGGCCTTTAAGAAACACAATCCCCGCAGCTACCGGGTTAAAGTTCTCTCTTACACACCTTCCCTCTTTACCCCCTGTCTTTTACTATGTCTCACACCTCTAACTTATTTCCCATACCCCTCACTCCTGCCTCTTCTATCCCTCTCTCTCCTCTCACCCTTCTCTCTCCCCCACAGTCACAGTTAGAAGCAGCAGAGGAGTCCAAACGTCTGCTCACCTCGGAGGTCGTGTTGCTCCGGAAACAGCTGGCGGAGTCGATCGAGGCCAATGGAACTATGCGGCAAGAGAAGGACTCGCTGGAAACACGTGCCTCGGAGTTTGCCGTCGAGAGGGCCGAGCTGCGTGCCACCCTGGATACCCTGCAGGCCGAGAAGGTAGGTGTTAGGGTGAAAGGTTAGGTAAGGTTAGGTTAGGGTGTGTTAGCGTTGAATCGGTTAGGTTAGGGTGTGTTAGGTTAGGTTAGATTATTTTCATTTATTTGTTTATTTTATTATATTTTTTTTTTTATGCTTGTATGTGTGTTGCAGGTTGTTTTTTTATTCATTTACTTACTTTATTTTATTTATTCATTTTTAGGCTAGGGTGGGTTAGCTTAGGTTATTTTCATTTATTTATTTTTTTCTCCCTCTCACATTCTCCTTTTTCCTATTCTCTTCTTCTTACACTCACACTCTCCTTCCTTTCCTTCTTTTCCTCTAAACATCCGTCTCCTCTTAATTATCTCCCTCTACCTTTCTCACACTCTCCCTCCTTCTCTCTCACACTCCTCTCACTTCATGATTCCCCCTCCTCTCCCTTCACATTCTCTCCTCCCTCTCTTCTGACCCAATACTTCTCTCCCCTCACTTTTCTCCTCTCTCCATATCGTATGCTTTCCTTCCCTCTCTCATTCTCTCCCCTCTCCCTTCTCCTCCTCTTTCATACTCTCTCTCCCCTCACTTTTCTCCTCTCTCCATATCGTATGCTTTCCTTCCCTCTCTCATTCTCTCCCCTCTCCCTTCTCCTCCTCTTTCATACTCTCTTCTCATTCCATACTTCCCCCTCCTCTCCCTTCACATTCTCCTCCCTCTCTTTTGACCCCATACTTCTCTCCCCTCACTTTTCTCCTCTCTCCCTATCGTATGCTTTCCTTCCCTCTCTCATGCTCTCCCCTCTCCCTCCCTCTCTCCATCCCTCATGTCCCATCCCCCCATCAGGTTGGGCTTGAGTCTGAGCTGCATGAGATCAGGTCAACGCGGGCCAGTCAGAACAGCCAGGAGCAGACTGAGAGCCATCAGTTGATTCAGGAGGTCACTAGACTACAGGACCAGCTGGCCACCCGGGAGAAGGAGGTGAGGGGTGGGTGGTGATGGTAGTGGTGTGTGGTATGGAGGTAAGATGGATCACCGTTGCTTGTGCTCACCCCATTGACTTACAGCATATCGTCACCTTCGTAAGCGAGCCACCTGAGTCAGTATTTTCTACTTTACAGGAAATAGGAAAAGAACCGTCATTATCTCATTTGGCTTAATATTTAGGCAGAAATGTAAAGGCCAATTCTAGAACACTCAAACCCTGAATGACGAAGGCAACTATACAAAAACGGGCGTCACGTGTTTAAAAACTTGATGTAAACAAAAACCTGGAAATCGCTATATTAGGCAATTATTTTATGAAGGTGACGATATAGAAGTCAGAGCCACAGGTCCATACATCATAGGGCCGGCCATCTCTAGAGCCTGTCTTTAATGTGGGAACTACAGTGGACTTTTTCTAGATAATTGAGTGGATGTTTTATTTTCAGAGATCTGGTGATAATATATATTGAAGGATAAGGCAGCTCTTGTGCACATTCTTTCAACAGGTGTGCATGTGTAGTTAGGGCCTATTGATACAATTGAGTTTATTTGCACAGAACATTATCAACATCCTCCCAGCATCAGTAGAAGTTAGAAAGGAGACAGACAGATGTTTGGTGAGGCAGGAAGTGGTTGTAGTACTTCACTATAAACTGTGGCAAAGGAAGAAGCAAAACACTGCCATTTCAGACTCATCAGATTTAATTAGGCCATTGGAAAGCTTTAAGGAGCAACAGTAGGTTTTTTTTTTTTATATATGTGATTCAGGGTTATGTTTCTATGTGGATTGAATTTTGGTGGTTCCGTACGGACTTATGGATAGTGGTGGATTATGGCGGATGGCTATACGTTCCATTGCGGATAGCTGTCTGCGGCGAACCGTATCGCTGAACCACATATGTGTGACCCTAACTTAAAATTAGTTGGCGATGCTGGTGGTGATAGTGGTGATGGCAATGCTGCTGCGATATTATTTGGTGATGGTCGGTAAGTAGGCGGTGGTGATGGTTGTGGTGGTGCATGCACATTATTTGGTGATGCAAGCGGTGGTGATGGTAGTGGTGGTGGTGGTGCTGTCAATTATCTGATGGAGTGGTGATGATGGTGATGGTGTTAGTGGTGCTGTTTCAACATTTGTCATAACTCATATTTCTTTTGTTTTTTCCTAATTTTCCTTATAATAATCCCTGCTGTGTTTAAGTGGTGGTGGTGATGGTGGTGGTGGTAATGTTGGCAGTGGTGGTGTTGGTAATGTTGGCAGTGGTGGTGGTGGTGTTGGTAATGGTAGTGGTGGTGGTGTTGGTAATGGTGATGGTGGTGGTGATGGTGGTGGTGTTGGTGTTCGGCCACCTCCTTGGATTCTTTTTAGGAGCAGCGAGTAGTGGGCTTTTTTTTTTATCATTGTTTCCTTTTTTTGTGCCCTTGAGCTGTCTTTGTTGTAAAAAAACAAAAACAACAACAACAACAACAAAAAAAAAACCAACAACGGGTGTTGCACTGGCCGTGTGTCCCGGGGCAATGGGTTCTTCTCCACCACAGGTTCAAGGGCTAATAGTACGGAAATGAGCACTGTGGCCATGTGCAGCTAATAGTGTTTGCTCCCAACTTTACCTTACCTCATTCCTGCCTTCCTGTCACTGCTCAGAGCTCTTAGATAGTTGATTTTTGTCACCTTAACCCGGTAGCAGCGACGGGCCAAATTTGTGGCTTTACCGTGTAGCAGCAATGGGCCAAATTTGTGCCATGATTCAAACCCCCCAAAATAGATGATACATAAACTGATCACAAATGCTTTGATATACATTATGAAACGGTTTGTGTAAGTGATGATTTTTTCTCATTTTTCTCGCTTAGAGGGACCATTAAGAAACATGATCCCTGCTGCTACCGGGTGAATCATACTTGTTTTTTCTCCCTTTATAGCTAAACTCAGATTCCCTCACCCCTCTCTTCTTTTGTATGGCTTCTAACTCCTGCCGTCCTGTCACCGCCTCATCAGTCTTTTACGTAATGTCTATATTTGTGACCGTAATCAGGCTCTTTTTTTTCTTTAGTAGCTAAACTTAGACTGCGACCCCTTAATGTGTCATCTTTTGTATGGCTTCCAACTCCTGCTTTCCCATTCCCTCAGAAGTCTCGGACATTTTTTTTTCTTTTTTTTCTTTTTATTCTTTATACTGTACACTGTAGCTAAACTTATGCTATGACGTCTGTATAGCTTCCATCTTCTGCCTTGCAATTACTGCCTGAGAAGTCTTATACAGTTAATTTTTCCAACCTTAACCCGGTAGCAGCGGGGATCGTGTTTCTTAATGGTCCCTCTAAACGAGAAAAATTAGAAAAAATCACACCCCTCACACAAACCATTTCATAATATATATCAAAGCATTTGTGATCAGTTTATGTATCATCTATTTTGGGGGGTTTATATCATGGCACAAATTTGGCCCATCGCTGCTACATGGTAAAGCCACAAATTTGGCCCGTCGCTACTACACGGTAAAGCCACGAATTTGGCCCGTCGCTACTACACGGTAAAGCCACAAATTTGGCCCGTCGCTGCTACTGGGTTAATCATGCTCATTCCTTCCCTTATGGCTAGCGCTAAAGTTAGACTATGACCTAATGTGTGTTCTTTTGTATAGCTTCTAACTCCTGCCTTTCAGTTATTGCATCAGAAGTCTCGTATACATAGCTTATTTTTCTTACCATAATCATGCTCATTTTTTCCCTTATGGCTAGAGTGCTAAAGTATGACCTATTAATGTGTGTTCTTTTGTATGGCTTCTAACTTCCCCTGCCATTACTGTCTCGGAAGTCTTATATAGTTTATTTTTGTAACTAATTATGCTCTTTCTCGTTTTAGCTTAACTTAGACTCTGTGACCTCTCCATGCATCTTCTTTTGTATGTGATCTCTTTATGTCTTATTTTGTTTGGGTTCTTGTTCTTGCCTTCCTGTTACTCCCTCAGAAATCTTACCACACACACGTTAACTCGGTAGCAGCAGGGATCATGTTTCTTAATGGTCCCTCCAAGCGAGAAAAATGAGAAAAAATCATCACTCACACAAGCCATTTCATAATATATGTCAAAGCATTTGTGATCAGTTTATGTATCATCTATTATGGGGGGTTAAAATCATGGCATAAATTTGACCCGTCGCTGCTGCACGGTAAAGCCACAAATTTGGCCCGTCGCTGCTACTGGGTTAATGATATGCTATTCTGGGTCTTTCTTCAATGTATTCTCTTTCAAAATTTTAATGATGTGCTATTCTGAGTCCTTAATCCATGCCAAAATATTTTAATACAACTAATATGCTTCACTCTTTTTAGTTTTATGCTTTTTTCCTTTTTTTTTTTTTTTGCCATTTTTTTTTTATATATTCTCAGTTGTCAGTCTAAACATAACTACCTCTAATGCAACTTTTATGTGTTCATGTTGTGTTGTCTCGCTTCTTCAAAGGTAAATATGCAACTATGTCATATTTTGGAGTGAGTTCTTTGCTTGAATTCTAATTGTTACTTATTCACTAATGTTTTATTTTTATGTGTGTTAATGTCTGTATGTTTGTATGTGTGTATGTGCTTGCTTGTATTACTTCTCTTTGTTTCTCATTTACTTTTTTGTTCGTATGTGTGTGTATGTGCTTGCTTATACTTCTCATTGTTAATCATTCACTGTTTTGTCTGTATGTGTGTTTGTGTATGTGCTTGCTTGTATTTTTCATTGGTTTTACTCACTATATTGTCTTTATGTGTAGTATTTGTATGTGTTTTTTATATGTGTATGGAGTATGCATCTCACGTGTGGGGGGGCTCCACTCACACAGCTCTTCTGGACAGAGTGGAGTCTAAAGCTCTTCGTCTCATCAGCTCTCCTCCTCTTACTGAAAGTCTTCTACCTCTTAAATTCCGCTGCGATGTTGCCTCTCTTTCTATCTTCTGTCGATATTTCCACGCTGACTGCTCTTCTGAACTTGCTAAATGCATGGCTCCCCCCCTCCCGTGGCCTCGCCTCACACGACTTTCTGATCAAGCTCATCCTTATACTGTCCAAACCCCTTATGCAAGAGTTAACCAGCATCTTCACTCTTTCATCCCTCATGCTTGTAAACTCTGGAACAATCTTCCCTCATCTGTATTTCCTCCTGCCTACGACTTGAACTCTTTCAAGAGGAGGGTATCAGGACACTCTCCTCCCGAAATTGATTTCTCTTTTTGGCCACTCTACTCTATTTAGGAGCAGTAAGTTGCGGGCTTTTTTTTTTTTTTTTTCATTATTGTTTTCTTTCTTTTTTATGCCCTTGCACTGCTGTAATAAAAAAAATTAAAAAAATCTATACAAGCTCAGAGGTGGATGGCATGCATGGTTTAACTCACTGGGGTATTAATAACATAACTGGGAGACTTTCTTAACCTAGTAACTCACTCCTGGCTTAAATAAATGACAACGAAGAATTCTTAAAGCACTTCACAAATTACGATTGATTGTGCTTGTGTGTTTGTGCATGTGTGTGTCACCATGCACACCAGACCTTCCTGAGCACCTGCCTGACCTGTGTATGACTAGACTGCTGCATGACGGTGTTTTCAGGGTGCTTCTGTCAAGGTGTTGGAGGATAGGTTTCGGAAGGAGCTGCAGAGCCTGAGGGGGAAGCTGATCGAGAGGGAGATTGAGGTAATGTCGCCGGGAGTGTGTTTTCTTGCTACTGATGCTTGTATTGTCCATTATGGTACTGTGGCACCCTAAATAGTGGGAGAATGTGTTGGATACTGAGCCTGTTCTAGTGACTTTAGGATATCTGATACACTGAACTAATTTGTGGGCTTTTTTTTCATTATTGTTTCCTTTATTTTTTTGCCCTTGAGCTGTTTCCTTACTATTAATTTTCGCTCGTGTATCTTGGTATCTCGACAAATTTCTTTCATTTTGATCTGTGGCTTTTGCTGAGAGACCTGCTTGTCCTACTTCATAATTGTCTGTTTTGTTGCCACTGGAGCTTGTGCAGTAAATCTTATTAGTGTTGGGTGCAGAGTAGAAATCCTGACCATTATGGAGAATATAGTTTGGTTGGGGGGGGGATGTGATTGTGTGTTGGGCTGTTTCTGAAGCGGTGATGATTAAAAATGAGACTGAGGTGATGATGATTGATGTCTGTTTTTTAAATCCTGACCATTATGGAGAATATAGTTTGGTTGGGGGGGGGGGGCTGTGATTGTGTGTTGGGCTGTTTCTGAAGCGGTGATGATTAAAAATGAGATTGAGGTGATGATGATTGATGTCTGTTGTTTCCGTTCAAACTTGCATTATATATTTGGCTGTCCTTTGGTCATTTTGCTTTGGTGATGGTGATGGAATAGGAAACCGAGGTGGTATTGTTTTGTTCTGTTAACCCTTAGACGATGGCAGCATTTGAAGAGTAGCTCCCCCAAAATCAATCGTCTATACATAGTCACTGCCGACCTTAGGACCATAGCATAAATATAGTTACGCTGCATAAAAGGGTGTTTTAACTATCGTCTATATGTAGATTCTACCACACTCTGGGAATGTTGTTATATTTCTGCCATACAAAACTGACTGACTGAATTTTGGACTGTCTATGTATATATAGTTCCAGTGCTGTCTGAGGGTTAACACGTCTGCTGCGATTGGCATAGATTTGGTTTTCACTAGTAGCCTGATAACATATACCCCCAGGTCTTTCTCTGCCTCTGTGGTGGATAGTGGAGTGTTTCCCATGTTGTATTGGTGTGCTGGATATCCCCTCCCAAGGTGCAGGACTATACATTTTTCTTCATTGAAATGTAGCAGCCACTTTTTGTTCCATTCCTGTAGCTTGGTGAGGTCTTCTTATAGGAAATCCACAGTCAAGGGGCTAATGATTAAAGAGAAGACAACTTGAGTGATTATCATTAAAAATAAGATTGAGATAATACTGAATGGTTTGGTTTTGTCTATTGGAGCTTGCATTGCACTTGGCTGTCCTTTGTTTATGTTGCTCTACTATTGGCAATAAAATAGGAAATTGAGGTGGTGGTGTTGAATGAGAGGGATATTAAGGAAAAACTGATTGGCCTTTTCATTCATATTGTTATTCCACTCAGCTCTTCCTTCACTTGTCTTGTGGTACTGAAGATGATATGGAGTGTGGTGAAGGTGATGTTGGTAACTTCTATTGTTTTGTCATTTTATATTGTCTTTGAATCTCACTGAACTTGTCCATTTTTCTTCCATGGAAACTTAAGGAAAATGAGGTTTGTTTTTACGCTAAGATGAGATGGACCAAGAACAGACCAAGGCTAAAGGAAAAGAAAAAAAAGGATCTACAGCTTTATGCTCCTAAAAAGAAAGCCATAGGTGAAGAGAAAGATTAAGATTACTATTCAAAATTATTATTTATTAAGATCATTATTAAGAGCAGAGGTGTCGATACGCATTCTTTTTTTTTCATTCTGTTCTTTTCTATTTCCTTTTCTTTTGATTCTCTTTTGTTTTTCTTACCTCTTTCCTCATTCATGACTTTTTACTCCTTCTCCTCCTCCTCCTCTTCTCTTTCTCCTCCTTCCTTTAGTTAAACCATTACACCCACAGCTCATTGCATCCATTAGTCTTGTAGGGGAAGCAGACCAGGTAGGAAATAAGGTAACTAAAGATAACACTTGATTGCCACTGTGGTTTCTTGTCTCTTAAATCTGCAGTAAAATTTCTTTATATTATTACTAGTCTGAAGATGTTACTAATTTTTTTTGGGGGGGGGTGTGATTCTGGTGTTCTTACCTGATTGTTTTACCTAGTTGTGTTTTTAGAGGATTAAGTTATGCCTGTAGTGTCCCATCTTTTTAAATGATCTTGTATCTTTCTGTAAATCCGTGAATATTTTTTAAGCACACTACCGTACTTTTCCCAGTGATATATTGCTTTCTCTGTTTATGGTAGTCCTGTAATGCATTGATTTTACTGTATATATATATGTATTTTACTGTATATGATTTCACTGTATATGTATTTTACTGTATACTATATGGTGAGGGGGAGATGGGTGAGGAGTAACAGGTCAGTAAAAGTGAAAAGGAAAGGAACTGGAGAGATAAAGAGTCTGTGTACCTTGTGACTTATCTCTCTCTCTCTTTCTCTTCCTTCCCTCTCTGCCCTTTATTCTCTTTCTCTCAATCCTTTTCTTTTTTCTTGATGTTCTTGTTCTTTATTTGTTGTTGTTTGTTTCTTGTTTTTGTTTTTTCATTCTGTTCTTTTATTTTTTTATTTTTTTCTATTCTTTTGATATTCTTTTTCTTTTTGTTAACTTTTTCTTCCTCCTTCTACTCTGCCTCCTCATCTTTATCCCCTTTTTCTTCCTCCTCCTCCTTCTCTTCCCTTTCTCTTCTTTCCTCCTCCTCCCTTTCTCTTCCTTTCTTCCTCGTTCTCTTTCTCCTCCTCCTCCTCCTCCTCCTCTTCCTCCCTTTCTTGTCCTTCCTTCTTTCCTCCTCCTCCTCCTCTCCTCCAGGCGGGCAGCTTTCAGGCGCGTGAGACCACCCTGCACAGCGACCTCAAGTCCAAGTCCGAGCTCGCGGCGTCGCTCAAGGAGGAGATTCGCAACCTGAAGGACGAGGTGGACATCCTGAAGAAGAGGCTGCAGGTGGGTGGCAGGTTAATTAGTCTCCTCCTACCTGTTCTGTGTAGTTTATTGTGTAGGGAAATTTGGCTTATTTATTATTATTATTTATTTTTACAACGAAGGAGACAGCTCAAGGGCACAAAAAAAGAAACAATAATAAAAAAAAAGCCCACTACTATTTATTTTTTTCAAGTCCTTTAATTTAGTTCAGATTTTTTGTTTGGTTCCTGGTCACTTTTAGTCTGTTTTATCAGTCAGTCAGTCAGTCAGTTGATCATTCAGTCTGTCTATCAGTGAGTCAGATAATGAATCAGTCTCAGTTAATCCCACAGTCAGTGAATCAGTCTGTTAGTCAATCAACCAATGAATTATTTAATGGATGAATCAAACTGTGAATTAGTTTAAAAGTCAGTCATTCAATCACTCTATCTTGGAATTGGTCATTAGTCAGTCAGTCATTTAAGCATGCAGTCATTCACTCAGTCTCATTCCATCAGTCAGTCAGTCAGTCAATCCATCACTTAGTAACTCAATCATTCCATTAATCAGTCAGTCAGTCAGTCAATCAATCACTCCATCAGTCAGTCAGTGAATCACTCCATCAGTCAATCATTCCATCAATCACTATGTCTTTCACTCCACCAGTCTCTCCATCACTCCACCAGTCACTCCATCACTCCACCAGTCACTCCATCACTCCACCAGTCACTCCACCAGTCTCTCCATCACTCCACCAGTCACTCCATCACTCCACCAGTCACTCCACCAGTCTCTCCATCACTCCACCAGTCACTCCACCAGTCACTCCACCAGTCTCTCCATCACTTCACCAGTCTCTCCATCACTCCACCAGTCTCTCCATCACTCCACCAGTCTCTCCATCACTCCACCAGTCTCTCCATCACTCCACCAATGACTCCACCAGTTTCTTCCTCCCCCCAGGGCAAGGATGAGGAGGCGGCACAACTCCACAGTCAGCTTGAGGACCGTGAGGCCGTGCTGTCGGGGAGCAGCCAGCAAACCGAGGAACTGCGGGCCAAGTGTGCCAACTACATGGAGAGCATCCAGGCCATGGAGGCACAGGTGGGCCATGCAGGACCTGGCACTAGTGGGGGGACCTGTGGGGGAGGGGGGGGGTCTTCCTTCTTTTTCCTTTTTATTCTCTTTTTCCTTCCCTTTTCCCTCAGTCTTTCTTGTTTTTTTCCCTCCTTTCTGTCATTAATTTTTTCGGTTTTCCTTTTTCTCCCTCTTCTTTTTCTCTCCCTTTTGTTTTTCATTTTTCTGTTTTTCTTTTCTCCCTCTTCTTTTTCTCTCTTGTTTTTCATTTTTGTTTTTCTTTTCTCCCTCTTCTTTTTCTCTCCCTTTTGTTTTTCATTTTTCTCTTTTCCTTTTTCTCCCTCTGTTCTCTCTCCCTTCTGTCTTTCAATTTTCTCTTCCATTTTCTCCCTCTTTTTTTTCTCTCCCTTCTGCCTTTCATTTTTTCTGTTTTCCTTTTTCTTCCTCCTTCTTTCTCTCCCTTCTGTCTTTCATTCTTCTTCCATTTCCTCACCCTTTTTTTTCCCTTCCTTACATTCTCCATTCTCTGTTAACCAAAAGTCACTCATTACACACCCAGGTACTAGTCTGTCCACCACGTTCACTCGGATCCCCACCAATACCACTCACAACTCATCTCTCACCTTCCCTTCCTTCCCCAGGTGTCGGAGTTGAGCCAGAAGTACACGGCTACTCAGTCCGAGCTGGAGGGCTTCAAGGAGCAAGTACCGTCACTGCAGACCAGGCTAAAGGAGGCCGAGGAACACAAGAACAAGCTTACCAGGGACTTGAGTGAGAAGGTGGGTGGAGGGTTAGGAAGATGTATAAGGGAGTGAAGAAGGTGGGCGGAGGATTAGGGAGAAGAGGTTGAGGGGAGTGATGAAGGTAGATGAGAATTAGGGAGATGTAGAAGGAAGTAAAGAAGGTTGGTGGAGGATTAGGAAAAAGAGGTTGAGGGAGTGAGGTGAGTGGAGGATTAGGGAGAAGAGGTTGAAGGAGTGAAGAAAGTTAGTGTGGGATTAGGAAGATGTATAAGGAAGTGAAGAGGGTGGTTGTAGGATTGGGAAGAAGAGGTTGAAGGAGTTAGAATGTGGTGGGTATAGGATTAGGAAGAAGAGGTTGAAGGGAAGTGATGTATGTATGTCCTACTACCATAAGCAAGACAAATGACCTAACCTTTCTCCCTAATTCTCCTTCAGACCAGTGAATAAAAATGATGCAGGTTTATTCTCCTACCATAAGCAAGACAAACAACCTTAGCTTTCACCCTCATTCTCCTCCTGTGTTTCTCCTCTTTTCTCTCTCTTCTGTCTTTCATTTTTCTTTTCTCCTTTTTTTCCATTTTTCTCCTTTCCTTTTTCTCCCTCTTTTTTCCTCTTCCTTACGTCCTCCATTCTTTATCAGACCGGTGAACTGGAGAGTCTACGCGAGAAGGTGAACGACGCCTCCAAGGAAGAGAGTGAGGTGCTGCAGAAGAAGACAGAGCAGGTGGAGGAGCTGAGGAAGAGTCTGAGGGAGGTGGAGCACGCACGGAACACGGCAGAGAGCGCCCTCGCCTCCAAGAACGAGACCATTGAACAGCTCAACAACAAGCTCACCAACTCTGGCAACTCCCTCAAGGACACAGCTGCCAAGATTGCCGCCCTGGAGACTGGTTTGAGGGAGAAGGACAAGGTGGCGGATGGCCTGAAGAGGCAGCTGAAGGATATGGAGGCCCTCAAGACAGAGCTGGTCAAGGAGAAGGCGCTGGTGAAGGACAGGGACACGGAGATTCAGAGCCTCAAGGGGAAGGTGACGGAGATGGAGAGCAAGATAATAGTGGGTGAGAGGGCTTTGCAGGATACCAAGGAGGCTCTTGCCGGCACCAGGACATCCCAGGAGGCTCTCAGGATCGAGCTGGAGACAGTGAAGGACTTGCTGAAGAAGAAATCCCACAGTGCTGAGGAGTTACAGACGAAACTTGAACTGGAGGTCACAGAGAAGAAGGACTTGAAAACGAAACTCACCAATGCACTCCTCGCAGCGGAGAGCACCAAGGACGAGGTGGAGAAGCTGAAGACCCAAAACAGTACCCTGGAGACAGAGCTCAAGGCCAACCAAGCCAAGAATACCAGCCTGGATGCCGAGCTGAAGCGTCTTGCCACAGAGAAGAGTCAGTTACAGGAGTCCCTGAGTGCACTGGAGGCTGCCAAGACCCAGGCGGAGGCAGCAGCTAAGGAACAGGAGGCCCGGAGCAGTGAGGAGCTGGCGGCGCTGAAGGGGAGGTGTGAGGGGCTGGAGAAGGAGAAGAAGGCGTTTGCGCAACAAGTGGCAACCGTCACGTCAGAGAAGGAGTCCGTCGAGAAGTCCAGAGACCTGACGGCGCATGAACTGAAGACTGCCAAGGGGGATCTGCAGGTGTGTGTGTGTGTGTGTGTGTGTGTGTGTGTGTGTGTGTGTGTGTGTGTGTGTGTGTGTATTTACGTAGGTATGTTTACTTGTTTACAGGATTTGAGTGATGCTCATATTATCCTGCCTCCATATCTCGTTTATCCAACTTATCCCCAAACTTGTGAATGTTCCTTGCTCAAACCACCTTTGGATGTAGACCATTCCATTTGTCAGGCGTTCTCTGTGGGATACTAAATTTCTTGATATTTTTTAACATTAATACTCTTCAATTTAAAACTTGTGTATGTGTCTGCATGTGCTCAATAAATATATATGTGTGACGTGCCTCTCCTGCAGGAGGCGAAGGCCCGGTGCAAGGAGCTGGGGGGACAGGTCATCAGCTTCCAGAAAGACACATTCACCCTCACCCAGGAGAAAGCCAAGCTGGAGGAGGACAAGAGGGACCTCCAGGACAAGGTAACACACATGAACCACTCCTCCTTTACCCCACCCTTGTCATCACTCCTCTGCTTGACCTTCACCACTTCCTTTACTCCACCTCAACCACTCTTCCTCCTTCACCCCACCATTCTTCCTCTCCCTTTACTTTCTCTTCCTCACCACTCCTTTACTCCACCTTCACTCCTCTTCTTCCATTTTTACTCCACTTTCACCACTCATTTTGTACTGCATCCTCTCTACCTCTCTTCCACCTTCTTTATCACTTATTGTTCTCATTTACTCCACCTTCTCTATTTCTCATCCTCTTCCTTTCCTCCATCTCATCCACTCCTCCTCCTCCTCTGTGCCGCAGCTCAGTGACGAGGTGTCCATGCGCGAGGCCTTGACGGGGCAGCACGCGGCTCAGTTGGCGGCAGAACGACAGGAGCGTGACGAGGCCCAGACAAGGCTACAGACATTGGAGGAGATGCTCGCCCGGACGCAGCAGGAGCACGACCAGCTCACCAAGGCGCAGCTGGAGGAGGTGAGTGATCTTGTGTTGCAGTAGATTCTTGGCATTGTGGACGGTGATTTTGCAGACCAGAGAAGATGGCGCAACTATAAACACTTGCCTGCGCCATGACGGGCTGGAGCCAACTACCATCCAGGCCCCTCAAGCAAGCCTACCATTGCTATAGGCGTAGTCGTAAAAAAAAAACAAAAACTAAATTTTCACCCTTACCAAGAGATAGCAACTATTACCAACTCAAAATACAACAGCAGTTTTTAAATTGTTTTCACCTATATTGAATTCCACATACTTCCATTCAGTTTTTCTTGGTATTTTTGTGGCATTGGAGACAATATGTTGGCTGTTGCTATTGATTTAAAGAAGTGGCTCATAGAAAGCATCCTGATATTGCTGGAGCTGATGTCAAGGGAATGGCCCATGAAGGAGAGAGTGTAATGTAGGTGATAATCTTGTATCCCTTGCATTAAGGGGAATGGTATCAGTATGGCATTTAGCTGTTAGAAAAAAATACTCTTGGAGAACTGCCATTAACCCAGTAGCAGCAGGGATCATGTTTCTTAATGGTCCCTCTAAGTGAGAAATATCAGAAAAACTCATCCCTCACACAAACCATTTCATAATATATATCAAAGCATTTGTGATCAGATTATGCATCATCTATTTTGGGGTTTTTATATCATGGCACAAATTTGGCCCGTCGCTGCTGCATGGTAAAGCCACAAATTTGGCCCGTTGCTGCTACCGGGTTAAGAGAATTAGCTTGACATGTACAAGCATATAAGCTTTCCAGCGAGAGCAGAGGGAAGACCACTCAAGATCCTGCATGATATCTTTTTAACACACAGATCACTAGCTTGACGCAGCAGCTCGAGGTTCAGCAGGAGAAGGCTGTGGAGGCGGAGGGCCGCGTGGCCACCCTGGAGGCTGAGGTGACGGGCCTGGCCGGGGACAAGCTGGAGCTGCAGGTGGGTGTGTGGGGGCCTTGAAGGGGCAGCAGCAGCAGTTCAGTCACTATGCCAATTAGTACTCATAACAAGGAAAAAACTTCTATGGGAAATTAAGGATATTGCCAAACACCATTTATAAATCCGTATAAACATTGTATTATTCTACTACTTCTATTCTTCTTCCTTTTGCTGCTATAGATGCGGGTGGATGCATCAGCAGAGGAGCAGCAGGGGTTGGTGGAGCGCTGTCTGGCTGCTGAGTCCGAGGTGGAGCGGCTACAGGGACAATTGACACAGCTGAGGCGCAAACTGGACGACTCTGTGGCTGCCCTGCATGAGCTTGGGCGCGAGAACCAGAACTTGCAGGTGTGTGGTGGGCTGGGAGAGGGAGGGAGAGGGGAGCAAGGGAAGGAGGGGAGGCAAGTGTGGCAATGTGGCAGCCTTTTATTAGTAGTTTCTAAAGGCATGACAGGGTTACAAATGAACACAGGGGGAACAGTAAAAGGTAGAGATGTTGGTAAAAGCACAGGACACATGATTAAGATTGTATGGACATGTGAAGAGATGAGAAAATTATTTTGTTGAACAGTTAGAAATAAAGCCACCTGGAGGAAGATGACCAAAACTGAGGTGGAGGGACTTTATTGAAGCTGACCCGAGGGAGGAGTGTGTAAGTTGTGATCTTTGACCCAGAAATCACTTTTTACTGCCAGGCATCATGCAAAGTTTTGGATTTTATTGACTTGTCGTTATATTGCATCTGGCACTGGTTAAGCCTCTCCTAGATTATGGTGTCTAGTTTTGGTTCCCCTATTACATAAAGGATATAGACCTCCTTGAATCAGTAGAGAAGAATGACAAAAATGATCTATAGACTAAGGAATTTACCATACAGAAAAGGATTTATTCTTAACTTACATTCTTTGGAAAAACATAACTGCGAGAGGATTTAATTTGAGTGGGTTTAAGGGATCAATAAGGGTGATTAAAATGAAGTACTCAGAGTAAAAACAAGTGTAAGAACAAAGAGTCATGGGTATGAATTTGATAGATTCAGGTTCAGGAAGGAAATGGGCCAGAACGGGTTAACAAAGAGTGTCTGTGGATGAGTGGAACAAACTGAGGAGATATGTAATTAAAGACAACTGAGTTTTAAATGGAGGTTAGATCTACTAATGGATGGGACGGGAAGTTGGTGAATTGTCCACTCTAGGAGCTGCCTTGTGCAGGACATCTAGCCTCTTGAAGCCTCCTTATAGCCTTGTGTATGGCAGTCTAATACTAATAGTTTTATTTTCTGTCATTTCTTTATTTTTCAGTGAGTATATTTGTGCTAATATAAAAAATCAAAACAGGAAGATGTGTAATGGAACTTGGTCTCTCATTTCACATCTCTGTCGTCTGTGGCCCATAATATCAAACATTTGAGAGTTTACACACCTGCATTAAGTAAGGCTTCAAATGGTAGAGGCTGTGTATTTACATGGATAGCTTTATGAGCCTAGTGATAGTTTGTCAAGACTTCTGCACCGTGAGCATGAAAAACAGTAATGAGAACCCAACTAATCTCCTTTGTGGCCTTTGGAAATCTTTGTTGTGAGAGCTGAAAACATCTGAAACTACGTGCCTGACAAATCAGTTAAGAGGTTTTATTCCCCCAGATGGAGACGAGGAAGCTGTCTGAGCGCAAGTGGGCTGATGACTCTGAGGTGGTGAGTTGCAACAGTTGTTCTAAAGGGTTCTCAGTGACGGTGCGGCGCCACCACTGCCGAAATTGTGGACAGATATTCTGCCACGACTGCTCCAGCAAACAAGCGCCGCTGGAGGCCAACAAGAAGTCTGTGAGGGTCTGTGATAGCTGCTACGGCGAACTGACAGCCAAGTTGTAGAGGTGGTTGTAAATACGTCTCCTGGTTGGTTGCATTTCTTGGTTGTTGAATGTTTCTACACGGCAGGTCTGTCAGTGGCTAAACACCATTCCGAAAGTACTATTTATATCAAGGAAAATATTTACTTTGGAAAATTGAATTGAGGTCTATAAATGAACTTGTTGAAATAGAGAATGTTTACCAATCTTTATTTTGACTAAGATTTTTTTATGCTATTTATACCTCCAGATGTGTTTTCCTTGATATGATGAGCACTGGGTGGAAGGTCGTGCTCAGGCTGGTAGACTCGCCTTTACTGGAGTGCTTTAAACGGGCCAGAAGAAAGTTGTGTGACTCTTGCAGCTAAAATTACACTACAAGACTCATAATTTTTTATCAGCTGATTTTCATATAATTTACCTTGAGATTCACGGATAGGGAAAAGAATTTATATGAGGGATTTAAGTTAATCATATGTGGACTTATCGTGGAAGTTTGCCAGTGCATTCATCAACACACATTCACCACAGCAAGAGGCCACAGGTGTTAGGGACTCTACTCCCTTGGCTGATCCTGTGCCAAACCCTGGGAGCAGATCTGACTCATATCTCCCTTGTTGTTGTTTTTAATCTTTCTCTTGCAGTTGTCCACATCACAAATACAGTCACCTCTTGATTAACACAAGGGTTACGTTCCTGGAGATGTTGTGTTATTTAAAATTGTGTTATTTAAACATAATTTCCCCATAAGAAACAATAGTAATAGGGGGGTTATGTTCCTGGACACTGGGAAAGTCTGCCTATTTTGGGGATTTTGACACTCTAACCTTAAAAAACTTAAAAAACACATTATTAATACATTAATAGGTCACGGATACAACAAAAACACATGTTCCTCTCAAATGCGTGACGCCGCAGCACGAGTTGCCAACTCGGACCGCCCGCTGCAGCCTGGTTTGGAGGTGCGTTTGAGAGAGCGACTCGGGTCGCCCCGTGCGCCCAGACCACCCGGACCCCGCTATCAAATGGTTTTGTGCGCCTCTCAGTTGTGCCTCGTTGTTGCTATGGTAACGGCATCTCCTGGCAGCAAAATAGCGTCCGCTGATCTTCCTGAGGACATTTACTAGCTGTTCTGGAAGTAAAATGGCGTCTGCTGATCTTCATGACGACGTTTAAACATGCATCACAAGCTGTTCTGGCCGACGAGCTCCTTGCAACAGAGAATGAGAAGGAAGCTGCAGTGGTTATGGTAGTGCAGAGAGGTGAAA
Organism: Eriocheir sinensis; assembly: GCF_024679095.1. Classification (NCBI taxonomy): domain Eukaryota; kingdom Metazoa; phylum Arthropoda; class Malacostraca; order Decapoda; family Varunidae; genus Eriocheir; species Eriocheir sinensis. Next base: position 3,699,922 of record NC_066567.1, on the reverse strand, counting down.
TGGGCCGCCATATTTGCTGATGACATCATCACAGCATGGAGGCGCTCCACCTCTCCAAACTGGGAGCCCGTGGACGTCCCGAGTTGGCAACTCGTGCTGCAGCGTCATGCGTTTGACAGCACCCGGGACGTCCCAGGCGCCCCGAGTCGCTCTCTCAAATGCACCCCAGAAGTAGCGTGGGTGCGCATGATGTCATCGATTAAACGTGCATTAAATTGAAAATATTGTGTTAGTTAATCGTATCTCCTTAAATACAAACTCGTGTTAAATCAAAAACGTCTTGTTTAAACTCGTGTTAATCAAGAGGTGACTGTATAAGTCATGGGGTGTGTTCTCCTTTGTACACACCACTTCATTCAGTATTCTTGTCAGGGAGACTATGTATAACTCTGGAAAATTTAATCAAGGGGTAGACTGAATATGGAGGAGGAGGGGAAAGGAAGCACAGGTGCCTAAAGGTGTGTGTCCCTGACTAGTTTTGCTTAAGGCTTCTTTAGGGGAACTGAGGTGGCTCAGGTATCATCCTGATACACAAAAGGACACATGAGATGCCCCACTCTTTGCTCAGAGGTCCAGTTGCAGTGCCAACCGTCTGGCCTCCAACGCAAAGGCAGCAGTCCCATTGGTCACAAGAGGGGTGCTTGCTGAAGTGGGAAAGTGCAACAGCACTGAAAAGGGACCTTCATGGAGGCCTTTTACATCGCCACAAACCTCAACGCTAACATGTGATCTGGGGATGTGATGTGGTAAGTTGATAGTGAGGGTGTGTGCAGCAATGGAGCAATGAGACCCAGGGTGAAAGTGACTGTGCTGCCTTACCATCAGTGTCCAGACAGTTGACTCTTGCTGGTGACCTGATCTCTGAGGAGGGAGTGGGGCTTCCCATGTGACCTGATATGTAGATGGATGATACTTGAACCACATCAGTTCCCCTGAAGAAGTCTAAAGTGAATCTAGTCAGGGACTTACTTGCCTCAATACATCTGTTTCCTTTCTCCTCCTCCAACTTGTTGAAAAACGCCCTTAGACTAAAAATACTGGCGAAATATAGATTGGTAAATGTTGATTTGACTGAAATTTATTTTTCATACAGCAACTCAGTTTTCTAGAGTATTTTTTCCTGATATGAGCACCAACTGGGATGGTGGGTACGTAGTGGCAAACACATCCACACTATTATACCAGGTGACTTGTGAGTTACTCCACAGAGAAGTGAGTTACTTTGGATGTGTTCACAAGAGTATCTTCTTGTGACAGCAAATGCATGAAATCTGTTGATGCATAGGGTATGCTATTTTGTAAACACCCTAGTGATTAGTTCTCATTAAAAATATATTTTGGAAATCAGGTCAGTTATGAAAATTAACCATTGTCAAAATAAAATGTGTTTATTAACCTTTATTTTGACTAATAAATTTTCATGAGCTTTATTTGAGTACTAATTGAAAGGGTGTCTACACAATGGTAACCATACCTCTTAAGAAGTGGTGCTGCTGCTGGTCCTCAGTGACCTTGCTTCACTGCGGAGCCTCTTGCCATCACCTGCACTTCATAGGCTACTTGTACAGTGAAACATAAATCCAACATAATTGTTTATTGCAAAAATATGCTCTTCCTATGTACATTAATTCACAAAAGGAGTATTTTTGGGTTTGTATGGTGAGTGTCCAAGTGATGGAGTAGTATGGAAGAGTTTACATAAGGAAGAGAATATTGTTGAGGAATTGTGCGTTATGACGATTACGGTTTGGTGAATGACGACGACTCAATGTTTAGTTGCCTTGCCTCAGCCAGTGTCAGGTGTCTTGTGGCTGCCGCGGTTCACTTGGTCACTCGAGTTTACAAATCTACTTTAATATTACCTGTAAAACTGCCACTAATCTTGCCAATGCTAATTTAATGCCTGCATTACACACTATGATTCTCTTTCATGTCCTACCACATATTGTCAGATTCCTTTTCCCGCCATATCAGCCAGCCCGCCTCCGGCTCCTTCAAAACACAGTCCACCTTTCCACTCAGCAATGTGGATTAAGGTATATTCTTCACCTGTATGCACCATTTCAATTAACACTCATACAAGGAAAAATACTTTGGAAAATGAGCTGTGGTGTAAAAATGAACTACAGTAAACCCTCAGTTATCTGGGTACACCGTATCCGACCTCGCCTGTATCTGGGAGTTTTCAAGAATGTGATTTTTTCCAAAAAAGTAAAAAAAAGGCGTGCGCCACCAAAAGTCATTCAAATTGCCCGCGCGATGCCTCTAAGCTCTGCCCAGGCAGCGTACTGCACCACCAAGGTAAAGAGATTATCTACCTTGCGCACCACAACACAACAAGCGCCCCGCCCGCCGTTGTTTACGTTCACCATGGCCCAATTCGTTGCTTTTGTGTGTGTGCCCTACCTTCTCCAGGCATTGCTTTGCCTGTGTGGGGTGTTTGTATATATATATATATATATATATATATATATATATATATATATATATATATATATATATATATATATATAGAGATAGATAGATAGATAGATAGATAGATAGATAGAGAGAGAGAGAGAGAGAGAGAGAGAGAGAGAGAGAGATATAGGTCAGGTGTACAAACGTTAATTACCCCGTTAGGAGCAAATTTTAACACCCGTGTCCTTGGGGCCATGGCGGGTGGTGACCAGAGCCCTGACAATTTTTCATACGTTAAGTCACTAATTACTGTTTGCAAGAGACGCCACAATGCCCACGCATTCACTGTGGATGGGGAAAGGCTTGCCTACACTGGTGTTAGTGTAGATAATGTAATATTACAGAAAACAAGGTAAAACATTCTCGGGGCGGCGGGGCAAGTTTGACGTAGCCTGTAACATTTTTTCGTTTTTATGGCTATAATACATCCTTCCTGCACTCATTTCATATATCCAAGTGTGCGCAGGCATATAGGGCTGACGTGGGCGTACAGATGTGAACTTAAGTAGCTCCGTTTGTGAAATAATAAGGATATATATTCTCGGGGCGAGAGGGGCGGGGTGGCGGTGGCGTGGCTGAAATGTACCCCGTAACATTTTTCTTTTTTATATGGCTATAACATATCGTCCCTGCACATGTTTCATATATATACGAATGCGTGGGCATGGAAGGCTGTCGTGGGCTTATGGGCGTGATCTTAAGTAGCTTCGTTTGTGCCGACGATATATTAAATGCGGTAGGCGAAAGTTTGGTTCTTAGGTCTGTAGACTTAACCTGCACCATATCCGGGTTTTTCCCATATCTGGGTGCCCCCGTGGCTCTATTAACCCGGATACCAGAGGGTTTACTGTATTGTCAAACTGGGAGCTGTAAATCAATTGCTTTTAGTGATATTTCATTTTCAACACTTCAGCTCAATTTCCATTACTTTGATTACACCCAATATAAGTATGAATTGAAATAGCATGTATAAGTGAAATATACCTAACTTTTTACTTCAAACATAAAGCTGCCAAGCCATCACATTCCTGTCCCTTGTGTGTCGGGTACTGAATGAGTGCACCACCTCGTGAAACACAAGACGGTGCGTGGGTGGGTGCAGTCCCTTCAGACCTTTACATTTAGACAGGTCTGTGAGGTCAGGCCAGCAGAGGGAAGTCATCAGGAAGGAACGATGGAAAGGTTGAAGTGGTTCTTATAGTCTCGTCGCCCGTGTTTTAGGTGGGCATTATTGTGTTCTGGCAACCTGCTGTCACTGTGTCTGATTTTATGAATTTTATCATGATAGCCTTTGCATAGGAAATAGTTGCCTGTATCAATAATGTCCAGGCAGCAATGATGAACACCATCAATTATAGTTGATTTGTTTCAATTTAATAATGCTGAAGACAGCTTTTTTTGTTTCATTAAAAGGTTGCTGATCATAATTATTACATAAAACTGGCACTGCTCTTTGTGGAATATAAAAAAACAGCTGTCTGCAATATTATCATTAGTTATTTGAAACAAAAAAAATAACTATAATTGATGGTATTCATCACTGCTGCCTGCATAGTATTATTACTGACAACTGTATCCTATGTGAAGGTTATCCATGAAATCCAACACGCCATGAGATAGCAGATTGACACACGATAATGCATACCTCAGACTCGGAGAATGCAACTATAGTCATGAACAGTCCGTACCTTGGGGTGTGTTCACTAATTCTTACGCACAACTCCAATTAGTAATGCACACACACACACACACACACACACACACAGTCGGCCTTGTTACCCACAAAGTACTGTTTCCAGGACCCTCCACAGATACTGAGATCAGTGGGTGTAGCTGATGAATGATGATATTAACGAAAGTTTATGCTGCTTTCAGGTAACATAAATGCTTTATTAGGTACAGTTTGTGTAAATTTGCTGTATTTATTTGTGGATCTTGAGACTTGGGTGGCTTGCCAAACAGTCACATAAATTCTCTGTTCACGGGGGGTCAGTGTCCCTTAACCCTCACAAATGAGGGGTGACGAGTGTAATTTTGAGCCACAGATGTGAAACCCATGAATACAGGGGCCGACTGTATGGAACTCTACAAAACTGGACTGGAGTATAAAAAATTTATTAGTCAAAATAAAGTACCTATATTTTGACTAGCTTATTTATATAGCACAGCTCAGTTTTCTAGTTTGTTTCCTGATGTGAGTACAAACTGGAATGGTGTGTACAAGTTAGCAAGCACTCCTTACATTTCCCTTGAGAAGTGACAAGACAGAAGGACTTCTTATCGCTTCTAAACAGTACTCTCCCTTGACTTAAAACTACAGTTAAAACTACGACATGGATTATCTTAATGTACAATCATCTACAGTCTTATATTAGCACATCAAATTACTTTCATTTGTCCAAAGTCAGACCACAAAGACACCTCTGGAATGTTAGTCAACTCTATATTCCCCCAAACCTTGCACAACTCGCTCATGTCCCAAGCAGCTCGTGTCAGTGTGCTTGCCAAGTCCTACACAACATTACAATTAGCAATTACGTCAACAAAATACATACTTATGAAACTGATCTGGGCCATGAAGATAAATTGTCAAAATAAAGACTGATACATTCTTCATACTGTCAGTAGTTTAATTTTTGTGCCTAATTTCAAATTTTCAAATATTTTTTTGTGTACTGCCTGGAATGGTGCAGAGACTGGCAAATGCACCCTAACTGCAAGAAGGAACATCAAGCCCTGCATGATGCTCACTTGTATAAAGAAAGAGGAAAAGAATGCATTCAGCGATTCTGAAAAAAACAATACAATCCTGAAATCATTAGTGATATTCAGTCCTCGCAGTAACTGTCTTTCTTCTTGACTAGCAAAATTGCACACTTCTTGTTTCTTTTAAATAACACCACTTAACCTAAGACTATATACATGAACATAAACACTGAAAGCAACAATTACAGCACTCGTTATGTACTGCAATGGAATATCATACCAAACCCATACAAAGAAAGTCAACAAAACCACCAAAATCCAAACTGATGAAAGACCAAAGTAACGCTTCATCCATGGAGTGCAAAGCTTGATCTTTCCTCCCACCTCACCTCTTGCCACTTGGGTCATAAGTGGCAGCCGGCCGGGAGAACACAGAGCAGTGGCGGAGATTCATTGGTCTCGTGGACGGTCTTGTGATGCGGCCAGCCGTGCGTGGCGGTGCTGGTGCCTCGGTGCTGTGCCATAACGCTAACACCGGCCTAGTGTTGCGACATGTATGCAAATTTGTGTGTGCCATTCCATTTAGTAATCATGCCAAGGAAATAATTACTTTGGAAATTTGTGCAGAGGTATAAAAATTGAATATGGTCAAAATAGATTAATATTGCAGCTATTTTGACAGCATTGAATTTTTATATATCAGCTCAATTTTCCATATTATACTTCCCTTGGTATAAGTACTAATTGGAACTGCTGTGTTCAAATTTATAAACATACCCCAGCCAAGACTTGCTCTAGCATGTTGGCTACCTCTGTGATGGTGAAAATACACTTCAAAAGAACAGTGTCAGCAGACTATTTAAGGCATGTTTGTCCCTCTGTATGCACCCTTCCAATCAACACTCACAACAAGAATAAAACTATTCTTGAAAATTATGGTGAGGTAATATACAAATTTAAAATAAAGATCAATAACATTCTGATGCTCATTTTCATATATAGTAAATATTTTTGCAAGTAGTTTTTTCGTCATATGCTTACTGCAAGCGACATCCACTTTACAAATGGCCACTAAATGAAAATTGATTTTTGCAAATCTTGCATTTTTTCTCTGGGTAATTTTTGTCCGAGCACGCTATCAGCTCACTAATTTCCAACAACCTCCCTCCTCCTCCCTCTCCTTCAGCGACTAATCTGAGTATCCAGTCAGCCAATTTTGGTAAGCAGAACTGGCATTCTCCTCCACCACAGTGCCAATAATGGAGAAAATGTGTGCCATTCACACCCGCCCTACCATCCAGAACAGTACGAGTTACTGTCATGCGGTAAATATTAAGATTATGTAGCTCATCCGTTTCAACTGAAAGGTTAATCAAGAAAGCAAGAAAGGTTAATCAATCTGTATTTTTACTAAATATTTTCTACTTTTTTTGTGACATATTTGCATATCTTTGAAATTGCCCTTCAACTCAACTCCTTAGAAAACTGTTGCACTGGAGAAAGCATGTTCACAGTCAGGTGACTTGCCTCTCCCAAACATCAAAGGTGCTGCTCCTTGTCTTCTGCTGAACCTACCTAGTAGGAAGTTTGTAAGGGCTGAGCAGCAGCTGCCTTGTGACTGGCTGGCATATTTTGAGTAGGCCACTGTGATGCCCTGGCAAGTTCAATGCCATCAAGACAATGTCAAGAAGGCATTCATCACTCAGCTGTCTTTCTCCAGCTATAGTTTTTGTGCAACATTGCTGCAACCTTCATTCTGAATTAGGCAGTAACACAGGTTGCCCATAAGTTGTAAACTACAAATGTTAGCTTATGATGTAACTTATACGTTTTGTAAATCCCAGTCCAGGCCTAGACAACATGGAGTACAGATGAGTCTGTCCGTGCTGATCAACTCGCTTCAAATGTGTTCAAGCGTGAACATAAGCAACACATTGTTGACAGTGGTTACTCCAGCAAGATTAACTTTGAGTATTGATTTAGCTTGAGCAAAAAATGTTTTAATGCAGGTGGATGGGGTAAAAATCTAAGTCCTGGAACCCATCTCCATTTAAATTGTCATAATTAATGCATTTGCATGACAAAACTTTGCTTAGCAAATGTTTTTTCAGGAATGTGACCCATTCATAAAGTGGGGGTCACCTGTAATTGGAATGGTGCATATAAATGAGTGAACATACCCTAATTAGTATCTAGCAGCTCTCTGTGATGACAAAGCTAAGACCTCCACATAATGACTTCCTGATCCTAGGTTCCAATCTCTCTTGTATAATTTGTTTGCCCGACCCATGGGAGTTGAAAAAAAAACTACCTGACAGACACTAGCATAAATAAGGGTGACTACAGTGGACATTAACAGTACTGAAAGGGATGCATTAATAGGACGTCGCAAGCTGCCACCCCCCATGACAACAGCCACAACAACAGTGACCAGCCATGACCTTGTTGCTCTGTAAGAAAAAAGCCATGAATTAAATGTCTTTCTATTTTCAGTAGTACAGACATACCCAGGGCTCAATAAGTGGTATAAAGTAAAAAAATATGCTGCTCCTTTAAAGAAAACAATACGTCCCATAGTTGAATGATAAACTTCAATTCCCATTATTTTGGATCACATGATGTAAAGCACCATAAATGTTGTATGAACTGAATAACCAAAGAGCAAGGATCAGTGTACTTGCTTATGCCCAAATATAGGGAATAAGAAAGCCAAAGAGATGCAATATTCCACTAGTAACTATGCTGAAGATACACATTTCATGAAGGACGAAAGTGTCTTGTATATTTCAGAGCCCCAATTTGAATTCTGGTTATTTGTGGCATATTTTTGACCTTGTGACCTTGTGCTCTATACATATTTCTTGAAGAATATGCTACTTTAGGCATGTCTCAGTTCCATTCTAAATTTTTGGAAGCATTTTGTGACTTTTTTTCAATTCCTTGTGCTCTATAGAGATTTCCTGAGAGTATGGTCCCCTAGATAAACGTTCTTTAAATATCTATACAGAATTGTGGTCATGAGTGGCTTGTGGCTCTTTTGATTCCTTGTTCTCTGTCTGACGTTGCTACTTCTGTGGACAAGTGTTTCTTTCCCGCCTGCCGTGTGTGTGTTACGCAGCTTGGAGCAAGTTCATTTATGCTTGCCTTTATCTCTGGCTTTAAATAATCTTACTTGTACATATAATATTACCTCACAGGATGCAGTACTTGCCCCTGGACCCTTTTTCATAAGTATTTTGGGAGCTATTAAAGGTAACAATTAGTCCATGTTACCTGTGCCCCAGAACACTGCTGATCTGAGGACAAATACGGCTTCTTAGTGGCTGAGGAAAAGACACACACCACCACAGCAGCCTCACATTGTTAGTGTTTGCCAAAGTTTATCGTTGAAACTTGTTCCCGAAGCAGTTTACAAGGCATTCATTACACAAATTAATTTACCTGGATGAGTGAGAGCACTATATTTTTTTTTGTGAGTTTACACTGTACAGATGGCACTTATTTCCTCTCCCTCCCTCCTAAACCTTCAAGTGCTCTCATTTCTTCCCTCACAGCCAGCATAGCCTTCCTCCCTTCTGCCTTGCCCTCCACTCACTCCCCAGGCTTGTGTGATGAAGTCAAATGTCTGTCTGTAACTTGCCTTTCCAGTAATACTCAAAGCAAGAAATATAAATGGCAAAAATTCTCATACTTGTTAATCTAATGGCTGCTGATGTGATTTCACCAGTTAAATTATTGAGGTAATGCTCCAATGACTGAACTGCATATATATTTATAAATTATAAGGTTTTGTAAAGTCAAATGACACCAAATGTAATGTTACACTGACATGACAAAAATAGCCTGTACAACAATCTGGAACTGTCCATTAATGATATTTACATAAATGATATTTATTTTAAGCTCACGTCTGTGTTGTGAGGTATACCGTGAGGTGTATAAGCCTTGGTTGACCAGAACTGTTTCCCGCAAGACAGAAAGAGGAAGCATTGCAAAGCTCTCTGAACCAAGAAGAGAGAAACTCAGCACTAGGAAGAGGTGAAGTTAATTGCAAGTTTGCACAAATAATGAACCTGTGATTATTCTTGAATATTCCTGGAGAGTGAAAAAGTAAAGTAACAATAGTACAACAAGATGCCACTGATCTAAGTCTTATGAGTGGAGCCGCCAAACATTCCTGTCACGGCCTCAGCACCTCACCACCTAATGCAACTATGCTGCAGGCGACTCCCATGAGCAGGCTGTGCCCTCTTCCTGCTTGGTTTATTGTCTTACGTTGCTCGATTCATGAACAACCAATCAGTGCCATCTCCCCACAATATGATTTTAGAAAAATTGGGTAATTCTAGATCAGTCCTGACTCTACTCCCTCTAGATAAACTTAGACAAACCTCTGCCCTACTAATAGAATTAAATTAGTATCTTAGTGGGGCTAGATACTTTTTGGTGGGATCTGATTACTGTCCTTTAGGTTAGGTTAAACAGTAAGAATTTAATACTTTAATGCAGTCTGACTATCTAGAATTACCAAAACTTTAAACTTCAGGCTGTGGGACGGTTGATTTGGTGATGTCTGCACTGAAATTAGTCAATGAACATATCCAAACAATCAGGATGAAAAGCTCACTAGTGTGGTGACCTTTGGAGCTTTAGGGGTACAGTCTGGCCTGTACGGAAGTGTTTATAACTTCCCGAGGTCTGTCTGCTCCTCTCAGCTCTGAAGTGCAAGCAAGTAAACACTCCACCGCCACCTGTCACCTTGCCTCTACACCCTCTCTGTCCTGTGTCTGTGCTGTAACATTTCTGTATCTGTTACCAACACAAAATGATCAGGTATGTTCAAATTAGTCAGTATTTAGAGGAAAATACTAATGAATTATTTTATATATGTACTTGCTATTTTTTTCAGAATTAATTTTACAACTTTATACTCGGATGTTTTAGTTACTTTCTATATGCTATATTAAAGCTATTTTTGAATTGTGAAGGTACTAGTTATTAGTTTTAATAGATAATGTTTACAGAAGAAAGCTAACAATTCTGTAACTTTTAAGGTTTCCCTGCCTGTATACCTTTCTTGGTGTTATAAATAACTGTGCAACATATATTTTTCTGTGAATCAAAACAAAGACAATGGTGGTGGCTATAAATTGTAAAAGAGGTGGACAATCATATTGGTTTTCGTTTGTAAGTGTGAGATTTGATTGTGAGACTTTTGTTAACCATGTGGTAAATAAACTATGATTTATTTCTTGGCTGAAATCCCTAAGAGTGTGGAGTGAAAGGTTTTGGGCTGTGAAGGTTCAAAGTTGGATAAATACTGCTTCTAAAAGGAGATTGGCAAGAACTTGTTTACAAATAGGGAAGTAAAGGAATTGAATAATTCAAATTTTAACCCCTTCCCGGCGAAGGATCTATATATAGACGTTTCAAAATTGGGACTTTTTGTCGGCGCGTCTATATATAGACGTTTGCTCTCATTTGCTCACATTAGATTGTAGCATGGTCTATATATAGATGATTCCTTACTACTAACAAAATTAACAAAATAAATCGTTATTAGGCATCTCAAACCCCCTGACACTTACCGACATTGCCTCTCAAGGACAGTCACCGCTTGTGGTTTGTCGGCGGCGGATATGCAACGCACATCAGCTAACACTGGGAATTTTTGCATTTTTTTTCTAGTTTCTTTTATTATTATAGTCTATCATGTCAAGGAGAAAGAGACCTCTTAAGCCGGAAGAAATGACTTCTTTGGTAGCTGAGGATATAGTTGCTGATTTTTTGGATGATTTTGATGATCCTGACTCATGTACTGTCAGTGATTACACTCTAAACCTTCATATAAATATATCAATATACATATAACCAATCTAACTTAAATAACATCTATATATAGATTCAAATGTTTGTTCAGTTTTGCGGCAGAGTCTATATATAGATGTCAATCTGGAATGCCCACTTGCGGGGAATCTATATATACACGTATGGATGAAAATCGACAGCGTCTATACATAAGAAATTACACCAGCTGAGATTAATAGAGGCTGCGTGTGTGGTGGTGGTGGTGGAGGCAGCTAAAATTCCTACGAGCATGGGGGAATCAAAAGTTCATTGAGCAGTGGAGTGAGGAAAACATCAGTGAGGTTTGTATTGAGGAACTTCCTGCCAGGCTTACCAGAGGGTGTGGGCCTGGAGGTGGTGGTGGTGCAGCTATTCCTTGTCCTCCTCCCTGTAGCCATCGCTGACCCGCCCTTTGCCCATCATCTCCAGCATGGCACTCGCCTCGGGATTCTTGTCCAGTGCACTCCTCTTCCCTTCCTGCTGCCAACAGTGGAGTGATTAGCAACAAGGACAAAAATATGTGTAAAAAATGAGATATTAGATGAAAATCCATTAATAAGGAAATTAAATAGATGAGATAAAAATAAATTAAATACATACACAAATAAAAAGTTCCAACTACAACAAACCCATCAGACAACATATAATAAGCTCAACAATCCATAAGGTCTATCAAAAATTACCTGCATGTAGACAACAACAGAAGATAAACATGGCAAGTTTTGGGAATATCAGCATGTGTTAAACAAAGAGGAATTGGTCCAACATAGTGATAGTAATTTGATGTTAAGGATCTGTAGAGCAGCAACAGCTAATGTGTGAACAAAACTATTCATTTTCAAAGGGTCCATATATGCTTGTAAGTGTTTGCCTTGTACTAACAGCACCATGTGGAAGTAGGGAACTTTTTTGATGGCCACATGCCTCTACTGGTACCAAGCACTTTAACACAGGGAAAATGAGACTATGTAACACAAGAACATCCACTTAGCCGAGATGTGGCGGTCTCAAAATCAGTGTTGGATGGTAGATACTGAGTGAAGGGGAACATACTGTGAGCTCTTGAGCTGCCTCCTTTGTTGTAAAAAAAAAAAAAAATAAAAAAAAAAAAAATACTGACACAAGAAGCACCCACCTCGTCATCAGAGTCCTCGTCCTCCGGCCCTAGTGCCCACACCTCCACGGCCTTCACCTCAATCTCCTGGTTGGGGCTGAACTGGGGGCTGCGGAAGGTGGTGCAGGTTGGGGCAACAGAACCCTTGCCAAAATCGTAGTCAAGCCAGAGTCCAAACAGCTCCTCCCTGCCCCCCATGCCCTGTTGTGAAGGAAATAAAGACAGGAGGATAAACATTTGGGACTATATTGATCAGATGAAAAAGACATAAAATTATTGGACACTTACTCACCACATAAACACAAAAGACAATAAAGGTAGTTATTCATTTTTTTTTTAAAGCATGTAGCTATCAACTGAGTCAGCCTCTGCCCAGTGTGGAGGACTATTTAGGGAGCAGCAGCTCAGTTAATGCCAAATACCTTAGTCACTTTATTGAGCAGGCCAGACGGAGATATGTTATTGAGTAAGTGCTGACAGGTTATCATCCTTGGCAGCAATTGATTACTATTTAAGCAGCAACAGTCTACTATCCAGACCATTAGGTTAAGGAGGGATTTTGTTAATATATAAACTGTTTTTAACTAATTACACAAAAATAGATTACTATTCACTTGATTGCATTAATGGCGAAGCTGCAGCCCAGCTCACTGCATACCCTCGGCTTTTTTCAAATGTAGGAAAGAAAAAGAAGTGGCAGAGTTTGAAAAGTTTACCAGAAATAAGGTGGAAGAAACAGGTAAGTAAGACTGTTGCAAAAATGATCCTCTGAAAAGACATCAGACTGGACTGGTGACCTGCTGATGATAGTTGCAATGTCGAGGTAAAGATTCTTAATACATAATGTTAAGTGAGAAAGTAGTGCCGTGAAATTTAAATGAAATCCCATGTATAAAATGCACCAACTTAAGTAGTTAAGATCAGAGATGCAGGCAGACAGACAATAAAATAATTAAGGCTTAGAGAAATAACAGAACAACTGGAACTGATGAAGAGAGAAAAGAAGACACCATTATTCTCTGTCAGGCATAAATATTAATGCAGTAAGCTATGAAATCAAACAACCCTGAGATGGACAAAACTAGGAGTTTCTTCATCACTCCCAAACTCTGTCTTATTGATTGCCATTGCTTAGAAATAAACCCGTCTCCTCACCAGGCCGTTGGGCATGGTGTTCTTCTCCAGGTAGTTGAGGTACATGAAGTTGTTGTTGAAGCCGGTGGAGTGGAAGATGCCGACCTGGGGCTCCAGCGCAAACAGGAAACTGTCGGGTGTGCCTGGCAGGGGTACAACACGGTTACACAACTGATACTGCCAATATTGCTGCAACACTGACTCAAACCTGTTCTACTGAGACAACACAAAATTATGAGAGCCTACTGTCACTATAAGCATCAAGAAAAAATAATACATATATATATATATATATATATATATATATATATATATATATATATATATATATATATATATATATATATAAATGTTGTGCTACATTCATTATATCTTTTTTGTCTCTTAATCATCACCATGGTATTATTTCCCTACCAGTGAGAAATCAAAGTGGCATCCTCACAATGAAAATGCTGCACAAGAAGGAATAGGAAAACATAAAGTAACAATACCTCCAACACACATTCCCTTGCAGACATATATAGATATCTTTATCATTTTACACTGAAATTATGTTAATATGAGTTTCCTAAGGGTTAGAATTCATACAAGTGCACGTGTGAGCACGCAAGCACGCACACACACATACGTAATCAATCTATGGGGGGGGTTTCCATGCAAGCCTCCGTGCAGGCCCCCTTCCCATCCCAAGCATACACACACACATGGTATATAAAGAAATGATGGATTCTGAAAAGTGGACAGAAAAGATTTTCAAACAAATAACATTTGAAAACGAGTTTAAGTATAAGATGTCAAATAAAAGGCGAGAAGTTCAGTTCAGATGCCCATGTAGAATTGTTGACAAATGGAGCAGTCAAAGTCCAGTTGGTTTAAACAAGCAGTATCCATAAGTTTAAGGATAAATTGAATGAATATGAATGTGGAGGCAAGACGACACAAGTGCACAGGCAGGAGCATGCAAGAATGGAACACACACATTTTTTTGGAGAATTTCGGGGGATTGAATCAAAAAATGGTTCATAAGGGAGAAGAGAAAGGGGAGCGAAAACTAGATAAGAAAGATACAGAGAGGGGAATAAGAATAATGTACACAAATGTAGATGGGTTGATCTCTAGTAAATTAGAGCTGCAAGATTATCTAAAAGAGAAGGATCCCATGATAGTTTGCCTAACTGAAACTAAACTAAAAGAAAACATCCAAATTGAGTTAGATGAAAGATACAATGTGTGGAGGAAGGATAGAATGGGCAAAGGTGGAGGAGGAGTGGTGATAATGATAAAGAAAGAGTTATTAGTAAAATCAATAGAATATGGAGAAGGAAAAGCAGAAATAGTGAGTGTAAGCTTAGAAAACAAGAATAGAGAAAGGATGACGATTGCAGTAACATATGTACCACCAAAAACTACATCATGGAGTAAAGAAGATTATGAAAACATGATTGATGACACCATACAGAGTTTGAGGAGATTACTAAAGGCAAACAAAGGAGTAATACTATAGTCGGTAGCCCTCCCCATTCTGGCTAAGCGTTGACATTAAATATAATCACATAAAAAAATATACTCTATAATAACTGAATACAGGTAGGAATCATTGTATTGAGGAATAAGATATGTATCTGTGGCTTGGAGCGACGGGTAGGCTACGTATGTATGCTCAGCGCAACAGCCACAGATACGAAACTTATTCCTCAATACAATGATTCCTACTTGTATGAAGCTACTGTAGAATATATTTTTTATGTGATTATATTAGGTATGCCTATGTGAATGAGCTATGTAGGAAATAATGACGGAAAGTGTGCATTACTTTATAGATAGCCTGCTATCATCGCCTTCAGTGCTCGTTTTGCAGGGCCCGTTCTACCTTGAAAACTTGCAGTATTATGATTGTACTTTGTTTCTTAAGTGATGTCATTGATTGTTTAAGTAGAGTGTTGTTATTCACTTAAGTTTCGAATATTTTTTAATCATGAAAGAAGCTAGATTATCTCAATCATGTATATTTGGTACATGTCTTTGATACAATCTATGATGTCATCAACAGCCAATCAGGTGAAAGGGGGGCAGAGCTTAGCCAGAATGGGGGAGGGGCCTCTCGGTGCAAATTGGCCAAGCTAATTTGGACCGACTATAGTCGGCGGTTTCAATTGCAAAGAGGTTGACTGGGAGAGGTTTGAGAGCAATGGTAGTGATGTGGCATGGGGGAATTGATTCTTAAATTTAATGATGGAAAATTTGATGTTACAAATGGTGAAGGAAAGCATTAGATATAGAAGAGACGACGAACCAGCAAGACTGGATTTGGTGTTGACAAGAGAAATTCACGTGAAGGATGAATTGAGGTATGATTGCCCCCTGGGAAAAAGTGATCACATGCTCATAGAGATGGAAATGGAGGAGGGAGGAAGGGAACAAAACGAGACTAATAGAAGCGATAGATTAAACCATACGAAAGATGGGGTGGAAAACCTCGACGTTTTTTGGTGAAATGGATTGGAAAGAGTTAATGAGTACAAGCGAAGTTCAAGGAAAGTATGATATTTTCATGAAGGTGTACAACACAGGTTTTATGAAGTTCGTACCAAAATACAGACCGAGGGAGAGGGCTAAAAAGGACTGGTTTAAGGCAAAAGAAAAGAGAGACAAAGCGTGGTCAAGATTGAAAAGAAACAAAAATCAAAGAAACAAAGAAAACTTTAAGGCAGCGAGAAATGAGTACGTGAAAGTGAGAAAGGAAGAAGAGAAATGATACGAAAAGGATATTGTGGAAAAGTGTAGAGAACAACCTAAACTATTTTATAGATTTATAAATGGAAAAATTAAATCAAGAGAAACAATAGAAAGACTGACTGAAGAGAATGTAGAGATCGAGGATCCCAAAGGCATGGCGGAATTATTTAACAAAAAATTCCAGCAAGTGTTTACCAAAGAATCATTATTGAACCACAAGAAAACAACTTAGATGTATATATGGAAGAGGTCAAAATAGATAAAGAGGAGATAAAAAAAACTATTGGGGGAATTGGAAGAAGGGAAGGCCGTGGGACCGGATGGAGTTTCAGGTTTTATAGTTAAAGAGTGCAGAAATGAGTTAGTCGACCCGATATATGACATCATTAGGTGCTCAATAAAAACTGGCACAGTGCCTAGGGAGTGGAAGAGGGCAGAAGTGGTACCTATATACAAAAGTGGGAAAAAGGAAGAACCCCTAAATTACAGACTGGTGTCTCTGACCAGTGTAGTATGTAAAATATGTGAGAAATTAATAAAAGAACAATGGATGAGATTTCTAGAAGAACATAATCTAATCACAAACAATCAATATGGGATTAGGAAAGGCCGCTCATGTGTGACAAACTAGCTGAGCTTTTACTCAAGAGTGACGGACAAATTACAGGAAAGAGACGGATGGGTGGATTGCATTTACCTAGACTTAATGAAGGCATTTGACAAAGTTCCACATTCAAGACTGCTGTGGAAACTAGAAAATAAAGGAGGACTGAGAGGGAAAATGAAGTGCTGGATGGAAAGCTACTTAAGAGGAAGAGAGATGAGAACCGTGGTTAAGGACACTAGATCGGAATGGAGAACGGTGGAAAGTGGAGTGCCCCAGGGGTCGGTTTTAGCACCAGTACTTTTCCTAGTCTATATTAATGATATGCCAGAGGGAATAAACAGCTACATGAGCCTGTTTGCAGATGATGCTAAACTGCAAAGACATATAAGAAACAGTGAAGACTGCAAGGAGCTGCAAGAAGACCTAAACAAGATTTGGAAATGGAGTCAGAAATGGGAGATGAAATTCAACGTGAAGAAATGTCATGTTATGGAAATGGGAAAAAGTGTAGAAAGACCAAAATTGACATATAAAATGGGAGATGGTGAAATATTAAAGAAAGTAAATGAAGAGAGAGACCTGGGAGTAATAATGCAAGATTATATGCAACCAGAAAGTCATATAAATCGGATCTTCGGTGATACATACAACATGGTGAGAAATATAGGTATAGCATTCCACTACATGGACAAAGAAATGATGAAAAATTAATTACTACAATGATCAGACCTAAACTAGAATACGCAGAAACAGTGTGGTCTCCACATATGAAAAAACACATAAAAAAACTAGAAAGAATACAGAGGATGGCAACAAAAATGGTTCCAGAACTGGAGGGCCTGACATATGAAGAGAGACTAAAGGAAATGGACTTACCAACACTAGAACAAAGAAGAGAAAGAGGAGACCTAATACAAATATATAGGTTATTGAGTAAAATGGAAGAAGTAGATAACGAGAAATTGCTACTGAGAGAAGAACCTTCCAGCAGGAATACTAGAGGACATAGTAAAAAGTTGAGGAAGGGAAGATGCTCAAGAGACATAAAGAAATATAGTTTCCCACAAAGAAATATAGAGGTTTGGAACAGACTAAGTGAAGAAATAGTATCGGCGAAGAGTGTGCAGAGCTTCAAGGAAAAGTTGGATAATTATAGATACGGAGACGGGACCACACGAGCGTAAGCCCAGGCCCTGTAAAATTACAACTAGGTAAATACAACTAGGTAGGTAAATACACACACACACACACATAGAAATACTATCTCAGTTGGTAATTGGTATACAAGAAAGATTCCTGAGAGCAGCAAGCCTATCCTTTTACCTTGGAACTGTGGCTTCACTGCCCACGACACCGGTGCAAAACCACCAAACTTGTTCCCCGACTGGTCCTGAATGATCAGCAACGTGGGTCCCTTCCCGACAATCTGAAAAATGAGCCAAGATGCTGAAAGAAAACTTAAAAGTTCCTATGGCTTACTTTTCAAAAGAGTACATGAGTAAATGGTTCTGTTCTAAAGCTGATATGAATTATTAAAAAAAAAAAAAAATCATAAAAGAAGTAATTGGCTGTATCCTAATGCTACTAAACAAAGTTCATTAAAATTATTGCTAAAAAGGAGAATGTAAGTAAAAGGTTAAATTCTGAAGTAATGAAATTAAATAGACTTGTGACATATTAAATTGCTAAATTTTGTATCCCTTCCCAAATTAAATAAAATCTTTTTCATGTAAGATCGTTAGGAAATAGAAGTCGAATTTTTGCCCAAGGCAGAAAACTTTCATCATCATCATCATTTCATCAACGCCTGCTCCTAGGAGCTCCCACCAGGGGATGGCCATGGCAGAAGAGCTTCCAACTTTCTCTATCCAGACACTCCCTCCTTGCCTGCTCAAAGTTTCTCAGCTCAACTTTCATGCTTATATAAATAGCTGATGTGGTGGTGATGATGAGAGTAGGGAATAAGAAAAAGCCTCTTAGCCATAGCTCAAGTGTCCCTGACTTCTATGATCGCAAAAAATTTAAAAACAAATGAGATCAAAATCAATCAACCAAGATGGTCTCCAGTCTGAAAAATCTATCATACAAAGCAAGACCAGATAAACTGAGTTTGCCAAAGGCTGTAGGTGACACAACTGCAGTAAGGAGAACTGCTGGGGAAGATTTGTTTGTATGGGATGGTGAAGCAACAAAAGAACACGGAAAGAAACTGAATACAAAGTGCTTGAAGAGTACCAAGATATAAGGCTCTCCATACAGATGCACTGATGAAAGGCTTTGGACAGCAAAATCATAGTCCTGTTGACCAATCACACAACTAGGTAAACACACACACACACACACACACACACACACACACACACAATGCTCTGTAGCTAAGTGGTTAAAAGCTCTGCACTGGCAGGCTTTGCGACCTGACAGATGGAGGTTTGAGCCCCGGTCAGGCAGGGATTTTTCCGCTGACAAGGAGTGGTTACTGTCCCCCTTGAGCAAGGGGGATGGGATGTGTGGTGTGTGGAGGTCCCAGCAGTACCCAGAGATCAACTATAATGAGCTTGCTCTTGTTGGGAGAGAATTTGCTGGTGACTGTGGGTCCAACTCGTGATCAGGCCGTGGTGAAACCACACACACACACACACACAGCAGACCCTCTTACCGCAACACATTTGTTCAGCACAGCAGGTTCGCTCACCGCCACACTCCCACTCACCTGCTTCATGAATATGCTGAAGCTCCACCCGTGCGTGGCGGTGGAGAAGATGAAGCGCCACTCACTCTGGAGAGCTGTCGGGAGGGAACTGTTGAGAAAGAGCACCTGGGCAGCAGACAGCAAGTTGGGGAAGCTCTGGGGGGAGGAAAATGACATGTCATGAGCCTAAATGATGTGTTTTAAGTCTGAATGTTGTTATAAGTATGAATACTGTGATATGTATTTTTTTATATTACAGCTAAGGAGACAGTTCAAGAGCGTAAAGAAAAATATATAAAAAAAGACCGCCACTTACTGCTCCTGAATAGAGGTCAAAGGAGCATCCAAAAAGAGAGGTCAATTTCGGGAGGAGAGGTGTCCTGATACCCTCCTCTTGAAAGAGTTCAAGTCATAGGCAGGAGGAAATACAGATGAAGGAAGATTGTTCCAGAGTTTACCAGCATGAGGGATGAAGGAGTGAAGATGCTGGCTGACTCTTGCATAAGGGGTTTGGACAGTATAGGGATGAGCATGAGTAGAAAGTTGTGTGTCGGCATGCAGTTAGCGAGTTCAGAAGAGCAGTCAGCATGAAAATATCGATAGAAGATAGAAAGAGAGGCAATATGGCGGCAGAATTTGAGAGGTAGAAGAATATCAGCATGAGGAGGAGAGCTGATGAGACGAAGAGCCTTTGACTCCACCCTGTCAAGGAGAGCTGTGTGAGTGGAACCCCCCCACACATGAGATGCATACTCCATACGAATGCTGTCTCATAAGTCTGAATCTAACCGACTGGAATGAAATAATAGTACAGCTTTCCTTTAATATTTGCAGGGACAGGTTTCCAGGATCCTTGTGAACATCTAAATTTGCAAATATATTAACACTGATACAAAAGTTCAGTGAAAAAAATCCTACAAATAACACATATGAACACAGTCCAGTTTTAGGTAACAATTAATAGTGATTCTTGCTCTTCATTAATAAATCTTGGAATAAAATTCCACAAAAACATAGTTATATAGTAAACCCTCTATTCCAAAAGATATTGAAAAAAGTCAATACCATTTTATCAAAATACAATTGTGTCAACTGTTTTGCTTAAAAACTTTGCTTTGTCGTATTATAACATGACAGATATCAAAAGAAAAAATACATAGCTTTTGGTTTGGTATGTTTATGTGGTTTGGTATATCCAATTCTTTAAAAAGGGATAATTTTGTTAAGGAAAAGGTTTACTGTTATGAGCAACAATAAACAACACTTAAGAGTATTTACCTTGGGGGTGAGGGACGGCTGGGGCAGGAGGTTGGTGGGCCCGGCGGTGGACACTGAGAAGCAGCCGCCCACCACCTCCGCCTCCAGGGAGGTGAACAGGGAGTGGCCGAGGTACCATCTTTCAAACGCCTCATAAGAGAACTGGGCCTTTGGAGGAGGTTTCCCCCAAGTCTGGTAAAAGGAGGGAAAAAAGATAAAGAAAAAGAAGAAAGAAACCAAATAAATAAACAAAGAAGGGGAGTCTTAAGATAAAAAAGCAATAATATGAGAGCAAGAGATGGCAGAGAATGTATTTAAGTTAATTTGAAGAGGCAGAGACTCAAAGAAACAAACAATACAGAAGGCAGTGAAATACACCAGGAATAACAGAAAGTGAAGACAGAACTAAGATCACGTCATGACTGAAACAAAATTAATTACATAAAAAAAATAATTATCGACATGTTCATGATAAAGTACAAGGCAGAAAGACCACAGACAAACAGTGAGAAAGTCCTGCCTCACCTCCTTGAAGGTGGCGCCGGCGTGCAGCAGGTCGTGCAGCACAGCGCGGCACACCTGGCCGATGCTCTTGTCCCCTGAGCCGCCACTCGCCCAGCCGCGACACCCCGCCCCGCCCAAGATCACCCGCAGGTACACGCCAAGGACCATCTCCAGGTACTGAGACGAAGCAGTGTATGAAACTTTTACTAAGATAAATTTATCATAAGGCACCTAAACAAATTAAAGGAAGATAGTGGCTTTGGAACATAAGACAATAAGTTAGAAAAAAAGGTAATGAGAGAGATAACTGATTAAATAATTAACTTATTAGGATTTCTGAACATACGACACTTAAGATTCATGCCACTCAAATTATTCTGATCGATAAATTAATTCAGGTAAAACATTAATCTAAGATCCACAGAAATATTATTAATGCTTATTACTTTACAATTTGATATTTTGTCCACAAGATTTAACAATCCTTTTCCATGTTTCCTCAAGCACACACTCACACACACTTTACCTTCACAATGTTGTCACTGTCCACGCCCGCCTGGTCCCCACCCGCCAGTGTGACAGTGAGGTAGAGGTGCTGCTCCACGGTGCCCTTCACCAGTGGCCCCAGGCTGTCCACTAGCATGGGACAGCTCAGGAAGGTGGGGGTGGGCGTTTTACCTCTAATCAACACCTTGACGAACCTTGCGGCAATCTCTGGGCCGTAGTACTTGGAGATGTGTTTCTGTAACGGACCAGTGATGTGACTCAGTATAGTTGTAGTAGTAAAAATTGGTAATTTGAATATATATGATACCTGAAGAACCTGCTACTTGTATAAACATATGTTATTACTACTGAAAAAGGGATAATAGATTCCAATGGAGTAACTTTGTAATAAGTTAAAGTAACATGAACTGCCAGATACCAGAAAGAGAATAAAAATATAAAAATAGGATGAAGCTCTTTGATAAACATAGTGAAGGTAAGGTAAATTTGGGGGCATACGTTATAGCATGGCAAGGCCTCGGTGCTCATCTCTGTATCATTGGCTCTTGGTGAATAAAAACCCACTACTCTGATACACACAGCAAATGGATTACCACAGTTTACCTTTTCCAGGTACCCATTCATCAACCAGCTCAAAAGAGAGAATGAACACTTAGGTGGACTGCATGCCAACTACAAATATGATAACAAGTTTAAGAATAAATATGTTGCAGAGTTTGAAGCTTTGAGGCAGCTGCTGTAGGAGTGATGGCTTCCCCTCACCTCCATTGATGGCACAGTTATGTTGCCGCTGCTCCCAGCCAGCTTCTGTCCGTTGGCCAGCACGCTCTGACGCTCCTCTGGGGTGAAGTACTCCTTCTGCGCCCGCACCACCTTCTTGCTGCTCTCGGCCCCCATGCTGCTGCTGCTGCTGCTGTGCCTTCACCACAACACTGGCAACAGAAGGATACATAAGGAACTCCTTCCGTCCCAAAATATTCATAACAATCTTAAATATTATATATTTCTCTGGAGTTATTTCATTTGGAACCTTTTCAAAAGGGAGTATTTACATCGTTAAAATTATACAAGGGCATTACTTTTGTGAATGGATGTGAGCCTGGTAAGCACACAATTCTGGGAACATTTAATGAAAGAGGGGGACTAACCAAACTCTCTAGCCTACATAAAGTATTTGAAATAGAATAATTGTGAACTCGATGATCCCAGCAAACCAGGTAATGTTACAGAAATATCACCTGATGGACAAGTGCTTTTTTTTTTAATTGGGTCCTTCACTGAGCTCTACCTGCCATCTGGTGGCCTTGGTGGAACTACTAAAAAAACTATGCATGCGGCGTACGTCCAAATAATTTTTCTTACTAGTTTTTTGCTAGTATTTAGAAATCACATATTTTTCTCGTAGCTACGGTATAGAGACACTTGACTTACTAATAGTATTTAAGAAATGGGGAAATGCATGAAATAGGAAATTTAAATATATTTTTTCCCACATAAACATTCGTCACATGCTATATGTTGTTCTTTTAAAGTTCAATATAATGAATGTAATATTATAAGATGCTAAAGATGTGTATTATGATTTAAATTAGAAATATGAAATAAGTATAATACTTGCTCCCGGCAGCGTACAAAATGTTTAGCAGCAGTGTAAACAACCTCCCATGCTCTGATTGGAGGGACAGAGGAATGCATCGTGGTGAGGCAGCGGCATGCCAGCTGGGGGAATGTTGAGTGGCAAAATTTTCAACACTACCTTCCACCACTACTATAAGATTTTGAGAGCATAACACCAGATGGCAGGTCCAGCTCAGTGAAGGACCCAATTAATTAAATGTTCTTTAATACTGCAGGAAGATATTCACTTTCCCCTAGACCTTGTTGGATGCCAAAAACCCTAACCTTTGGCAAACCAGCTTACTGTGTCTTCACACCAACAAAAACATTCACGTTAGCCTAGGTTTCCCTTAAGTCACATATATAGTCACTACACACCAATGGATGATCTAACTACAAATCCAAAATACATTATCTTTGCAGCCCATACCAAACCACTATACAGTATGTGACAAGACTGCAGAAAGTAGATAAATTTCAGATTATATACACAAGGGCGAGGGGATGTATGCATGCAGGGGCCAGAATTACCTGCCTGCAAAATTTGAGGTTAGGTTATACAGCACTCAAAATGTTTTTCCCCATTGACGAAATACAGGACATTAAACCAGGGGTGTGGAGTCGGAGGAGTCGGCTACTTTTGGCCGGAGTCGGAGTCAGTAAAAATACCCCCGACTCCAACTCCTTAACATTATCACTTATCGAGTAATGTAGTTGTGAAGTTTTTTTCTTTTAAATTATCTGGATGTTGTCTATATAGAGTACACGTAATTTGGATGTAAATACATGTAAGAAAAAGGTCCTCAAGTGAGTCTATCGGCACTACAGGCAGCATCTAAAAAAAAAAAAAAATAAATAAATAAATAAATAAAAAAAAATAAATAAATAAAAATAAATAAATAAATAAATAAAAAATAACAAGTTGGAGTCGCAACTTTAAAATTTCCCAGAGTCGGAGTCGGAGTCGGAAAATTTTTAACTCCGACTCCACACCCCTGCATTATACACATGGGAGTGATTTATTAGTGAGTGATTTATTAGTGAGTGAGGGGAAAGAGGTAGGGGGTCAGAAATATGCAGTAATGGGAGAAACTGCCACTTCTTAAACCTTAAGGCCTTCATTTTACATACTTATCCAAGTCTTGGGCCATTGAACTAACCATGAAATTTAAAGAAAAGGAGATTAGTCGAGATATCATGGGTGTCTTTTCATGTTCATGCCTTGTCAAACTATAACTTCAGTCATACAACTACTCATGGAAATATCCACAAGCTATATGAAAGTTAAAAAATGTGGGTGTCTATGACTGTAGAACCACAAGCAGCAAAATGGTCGGGTTGAGCTGGGTCTGCAGGCAAGCTACCCCAGGAATTTATCATTATCTAGACTTTATCACAGTATTTCCCTACATCTAAGGTACTTTTCAACCCCTCCATAACTCAAAAACTATGTGTTTGCGACGCGTTTCGTGTTCTCCACCGCATTCCCACAGGCCCCCCAGCCAGTTCTGAGTGAGAGGGGTGAGTATGGGCAAACACTTGAGTAATACCATAATAAGTTAGAACAAGAGGTAATGAGAGAGCTGACTGACTAAATAATTCACTTTTCAGGATTTCTGAAGATAGTGTCAGGTCACTTAGGATAAGCAGTTTAGAAAATAAGGTGATATCTTACAGGAAGATGTGAGTGTACCACCACACACTGAATACTCTTATGGTTCATCTAAATCTCAGAGACACGCAAGTCCTCATCAATAGACTGACTAGGTCGGCTCGGCTGACGTCAACCGATAGTCAGTCTGTCGGGGCAACACTGGCAAAGGCCCGTGCTATTGGGAGGGAGCAATCTTTGAACAACCTAAATCTTGCGTCATGTGTGTAGTGCTGTGTCTACTCAGGTCCAGGAAAAAAAAAGAAAAAACATCCTAAAGTTAATGGGGGCAAAGCCCCCATAAGAGGTTGTTAGGTCTTGTTTGAATAGATTAAAACAATTGGGGGTTGAGAGAGGGGAAAGCCTCTCTAGAATGTTGTTTGGTTTTGTTTGGTTGAAATAATGTGGAGGGCAAGAGGGGCAAAGCCCCCCATAGGAGGTTATGTAACGTTGTTTCATTAGGTCAGATGGAAATAATAATGGGGCGAGGGGAGGGACATTTGTCCCTGTCAACCAGTTAGGTTACAATTGTTAGGCTTGATTTCAATAAATGTAATTAGATAAGTGGAATTAGACTGCCCAGGCCACCTATATTTTTACTGCATAATGTGGGAGGAGTGGGGCTGACACACCCACCTGTGATAGCAGTGGTCATGTCATAGGCCTACCTCAAATGTCACACCCAAGCCCCCACCACCTATCCACCCTGCTGGCCACACCGGGACAATACACACACGGGGGAAAACTTAACCATGAGGGGGCGGGGGTCAGGGGGTCAGGGGGATCACACGGGCCATAAATACCCACCTGTGAAACAAGGTCATGTCATAGGTCCACCCAAGCCACCATTTTTTACCCCTGCTGGCCACACCGGAAAATTAGAGACACGGGGGGGAATTAGAGCCTTGGGTCGGGGTCCAGGGGGGCGTGAGGGGCCAAATACCCACCTGTGCTGAGGGCGAGGAGGGGGCCACGAGGAGGTCTTGGCGCCGCCCACAGTCAGCTGATTGGGTGGTCAGCTGATCATCACGGCCTTCCTCACTGCTGCAAGGACCGCCTGTCTATTCCATGCTGACTATCCTTACTGCCTGGCGAATGTGGATCAACTACAGTAAGTGGCTCACGGTTTGCTGGTCCCTAGAAAATAGTGTAGTCTGTGGTGTGTGGCCGTATTTAAGCAGTCCCCCTTAATCAATAGGTTGGCTGATTAAGATGTCTCCTAGGCGTCACTTCTTGCTCTTATTTCACCTTACAAGTCCTCAATAAACGGCCCTGAAGATTCCGTGGGTCTCAGAGAATAATGGATGAATCTGTGGCGTGTCAGAAGCCGTGTAAGCAAATAGTCCCCCCTTAATCAATAGGTTGGCTGATTAAGATGTCTCCTAGGCGTCACTTCTTGCTCTTATTTAACTTTCAATGTCCTTAATAAACGGCCTTGAAGCTTTTGTGGGCCTCAAGGAACAATGGAACAATATATGGAGTCTGTCAGTAGTACTCGTGTGGCCAAAGACTCTCAAATTAATCAATAGTTTGTTATGAAGATTCCTATTAGTCACTTCTATCTTTTATCTTACCTTATTTAATGCCTGAAGCTTTTATGGGCCTTGGAGAATAATGGAGTAGAATATGGAGTCTATCAGTACCCGTGTGGCCGAAGACTCTCCCATTAATCAATAGTTGCCATTAAGATTCCTATTAGTCACTTCTTCCTTTTATCTTGCCTTATTTAACGTCTGAAGCTTTTATGGGTCTTGAAGAATGATGGGAGCACGTAGTAGATGGAGTGTCAGTACCCGTGTGGCCAGACTCTCCCATTAATCAATAGTTTGTCATTAATATTCCTATTAGCTTCTCCTTCCTGTTATCTCGTCTTATATATGGCCCAAACGGGTGATATAATACTGGTGTGGCCTAGAGTAGTGTGGCCAGCAGTCAACCACACTATTAGAATTAGGCATTTTAAAATGTGATAATGCAGAATCCTGGGTGCTTCTCTTCTTCTCAAGGTTATGGCGGGGGTCGAAGCTCCCTAATGGGGGGGTCTGTAATGCGCTTTCAGCCTGTAACTATGTCTGGGGCTTCCTGTACCTCGTGTGCATGGCCACGTGGGTTTGTCTGCATTTTTGGAAGCCGCCAATGGCCTCTTAAAGCTATGACTCAGTTAATTTTGAATCTCTAACATGGTAGCTACACGTTTTTTTTTTTTTTTTTTTCGTTGGGAGGAAGGCAACCCCCCAGACGGCCGGTAGAGAGATATGCTATGGCCTACTTTTTATATAACATGGTCCTCATAAACCCACAAATCACTCAGGATATTATGTAAAAAGTAACCACCATTTGTCAAACTCAAGAAAGTGATTAGGCAGGGATAACTAACCAAGCCAATCACCCCAATTAATAAAAAAGACAATACTGATCAAATAACAAGCTGTCAGTCTGTAATAACTAACATGTATTGCACTGGTATAAGACCTGTGGACAAACTCGTGACAATAAAATATGAGAGGGAATTGTGAGCACCGGAAGCAGCCAAACCTTGAAGTGAAACAAAGCACTCAGGTCTCATTTACCTAGAAACACCATAATTTTGTAGAAGCCATGACACCCAGATCTTAGTTAGAAATACCATAAGTGTAGTAGCAGTACAGATATAATTGCATAGTCAGCCATCAATGAACAGGTGGTGAGGAATATTTATGCTAAGGGGAGACAGGTGGTCCTAGATTAAGAGGTAAATGGAGCACAAAGAGGATTAATGTTCTCATATACTTAAAAATACCATGTGTAAGTAGCAGTATGGATATATTAAGTGAATAGACAGCCATAGAAGATAATGAATATAAGCCAAGGGGAGACATGCAGGTGGTATTAAATTAAGGGGTAAATGGAGCACAAAGAGGATTAATGTTCTCATATACTTAAAAATACCATGTGTAAGTAGCAGTATGGATATATTAAGTGCATAGACAGCCATAGAAGATAATGAATATAAGCCAAGGGGAGACATGCAGGTGGTATTAAATTAAGGGGTAAATGGAGCACAAAGAGGATTAATGTTCTCATATACCTACAAATACCATGAATGTAATTAGCAGTACATATATAAATTCATAATCAGTCATCAATAAACAATATTGAGAAATAAAGCTAAGGGAGAACATATATGGAGCCAGATTATGGGGTAAATGGAGCACAAGGTGAATTAATGTTTTCATATACCTTTAAATGATATAAGTGTAAATAGCAGTACAGACATAAGTGCATAGACAGCCATTTAAGTAAAGGTAGTGAGGAATATAAGGCAATTCGGGGGCAGACCCAGCTAGATGAAGGGCGAAGTGGAGTACAAAATGATTTAATGTTCTCATATAATTAAAAATACAAGTGTAAGTAGCAGTACATATATAAGTGCATAGACAGCCATAGAAATAGAGATAGTAATATAAGCTAAGGGCAGACTATTGTAAGGGGTGAAGAGCTGGATTAATATTCTCATATACCTAAAAAAATACCATAAGCGTTAGTAGCAGTAAAGACATAAGAAATAAGGGATAGTAGTAAATGTAGTGAGGAATATAAGCAAGAAAATAAGGGACAGTGGTAAAGGTAGTGAGGAATATAAGCAAGAAAATAAGGGACAGTGGTAAAGGTAGTGAGGAATATAAGCAAGAAAATAAGGGACAGTGGTAAAGGTAGTGAGGAATATAAGCAAGAAAATAAGGGATAGACGTAAAGGTAGTGAGGAATATAAGCAAGAAAATAAGGGACAGTGGTAAAGGTAGTGAGGAATATAAGCAAGAAAATAAGGGATAGTGGTAAAGATTGTGAGGAATATAAGCAAGAAAATAAGGGATAGACGTAAAGGTAGTGAGGAATATAAGCAAGAAAATAAGGGATAGTGGTAAAGGTAGTGAGGAATATAAGCAAGAAAATAAGGGACAGTGGTAAAGGTAGTGAGGAATATAAGCAAGAAAATAAGGGACAGTGGTAAAGGTAGTGAGGAATATAAGCAAGAAAATAAGGGATAGTGGTAAAGGTAGTGAGGAATATAAGCAAGAAAATAAGGGATAGTGGTAAAGATAGTGAGGAATATAAGCAAGAAAATAAGGGATAGTGGTAAAGGTAGTGAGGAATATAAGCAAGAAAATAAGGGATAGTGGTAAAGGTAGTGAGGAATATAAGCAAGAAAATAAGGGACAGTGGTAAAGGTAGTGAGGAATATAAGCAAGAAAATAAGGGACAGTGGTAAAGGTAGTGAGGAATATAAGCAAGAAAATAAGGGATAGTGGTAAAGGTAGTGAGGAATATAAGCAAGAAAATAAGGGACAGTGGTAAAGGTAGTGAGGAATATAAGCAAGAAAATAAGGGACAGTGGTAAAGGTAGTGAGGAATATAAGCAAGAAAATAAGGGATAGTGGTAAAGGTAGTGAGGAATATAAGCAAGAAAATAAGGGATAGACGTAAAGGTAGTGAGGAATATAAGCAAGAAAATAAGGGATAGTGGTAAAGGTAGTGAGGAACATAAGCAAGAAAATAAGGGACAGTGGTAAAGGTAGTGAGGAATATAAGCAAGATTAAGGGGTAAATGGGGCACAAAGATTGATTAATGTTCTCATATATCTAGAAATACCATAAGTGTAAGTAGCAATGCAGATATGAGTGCATAGAGAGCCCCAGTAGTAAAGGTAGAGATGAATATAAGCTAAAGGGAAGGATAATGAGATAAGGGGGGCCAGATCCATGGAGCACAAGATGGATTGATGTTCTCATACACATAAAAATACCATAAGTGTAAGTAGCAGTAGATATAAGTGC
This sequence comes from Eriocheir sinensis, assembly GCF_024679095.1. Taxonomy (NCBI): domain Eukaryota; kingdom Metazoa; phylum Arthropoda; class Malacostraca; order Decapoda; family Varunidae; genus Eriocheir; species Eriocheir sinensis. The sequence continues at coordinate 3,670,278 of NC_066567.1, read as the reverse complement.
ATAGGAACCCAATGCAGTTGAAGAAGGAAGGAATATATGCTAAGGGGGAGGGATATAAGCTAAGGGGGGAGCTACAGATTAAGGGGTAAATGGAACACATATACCTAAAATACCATAAGTGTAAGTAGCATACAGCCATATAAGTAAAGGTAGTGAGGAGTATAAGCTAAGGGGGAGGAATATATGAACTAAGGGGGGGGGGGGGGGCAGGTGGAGCTATATAGATTAAGGGGTAAATGGAGCACACATACCGTACTTAAAATACCACAAGTGTAAGTAGCATACAGTAAAGTAAATACAGTAAAGATAATGAGGAGTATAAGCTAAGGGGGAGGAGTATAAGCTAAGAGGGGGGGCAGGTGGAGCTAGATTAAGGGGTTAAGGGGTAAATGGCACATATACCGTACCTAAAATACCTCGTGTAAGTAGCATACAGCCATATAAGTAAAGGTAGTGAGGAGTATAAGCTAAGGGGGAGGAATATGAGTTAAAGGGGGGCAGGTGGAGCTAGATTAAGGGGTAAATGGAGCACAAGGTGGATTATCGACGCGGGGCCATTAATATGCAATACATGGGACCGTCTCCACGCCCTTCTTTGTTCTTGCTGGACGTGGAAGGGAAGCCAAGACGGGGGAGGAGGAAGGAAGAAGGACACGGGAAATAAATCATAATGCCATGTGTGTCCTGGAGCCAATTTGCATCCATGTCCTGCAGTGGTCATGGGCGCTGCAGGTCACAGGCCAGGCAGGTCACAGCAGGTCGTGATGAACGGTGCAGGACATTGTTGCAGCTGCATTGATGTGTGGAGGGAACGGAGGGAGGAAGGAGGGTCGACGCCAGCGGAAGGAAAGGGAGGGAAGCCGAGGGGGGAGGAAAGGAGGGAGAGAGAGAGAAGAGAGAAAGAGAGGGAGAGAGGGACGCGGTGAGAAATAAATGCGCAATAATTTCCTGGGCGGCGCATGTAATGTACGCTATCACATCAATAATTCCCGGCACCGGCACTATGGGCAGGCTCAGGGAGACACGCCAAAACCCACAACTAACGCCATGAATTAAAGAACGAGCTTGCAACGAGGGTGACCGCTGGCAACCATACTGGAGGAGTTCTCACGCTGAGGGAGAGAGAGAGAAAGAGAGAGAGAGAGAGAGGGAGAGAGAGAGAGAGAGAAGGATGCCTCACTACACAAGAGTGGCGGCGGGAGATATTTAAAGTGTCTCCATTTACACCCTGGGCCCGTGAAAGGTGTAAGGAAGGGAGGCAAACGGGAGAGAGAGGGAGAGCAATGCCTCACTACACTGCCCTGACAGCGGCGGCACCAGCGGGAGGTGACCCCAAGATGGGTTACCAGTCCCCGCCACTACTCGCCAACGGGGTCACCACCACCCTCATGGAGTACCAGCCCAAGGAGATGGCACAGATGCAGGCAGGTACGTGGCTTGGCTTCTCCTGGCTCTGGGGGGAGTGCCAATGGCGGGCTGGGGAGGCTCTTCTGCAGTGCCACTCGCTTTGGTCACCGCCCGCCTGCCTCTGTTCATCCTCTTAGTGTTAGTGTTCAGCCTCTCTTTTCTCTGTTCTGTCTCCTCCCTGTCACTGTTCTGTCTAATGTGTGTGCCCTTGTCTTGTCAGTATGAACCGTCAGGCAGCTCCTACACTCCCCACCTCTGTCTTTCCTTGTGTTAATGTCCAGCCTCTGTTCTCCGTCCTGGGTCTATCCTCTAGTCTCTTTCACTGTTCTGTCTGTTCTGTGCCCTTATCCTGTCTGTCAAGTCTGTACAAACCGTCAGACAGCTCCTACACTCCCCGCCTCTGTCCTTCCTTGTGTTAATGTCAAGCCTCTGTTCTCTGTCCTCGGTCTTAACTGTCTATCCCTGTCCCTGTCATTGTTCTGTCTATATTGTGTCCTTATCCTGTCTGTCCAGTCTGTATGAACCGTCAGACAGCTTCCCCGCTGCCTGCCTCTGTCCATCTTCCTTGTGTTAATGTCAAGCCTCTGTCCTCTGTCACCATTCTGTCTTATGTGTGTCTTCATCTTGTCGTATAAACTGCCAGACAGCTCCTCTTCCTGCTACTGTCCACCCTCTTAGCTGTCCAGCCTCTGTTCTCTGTCCTCTATCCTATCACTGTCAAGTTAAGTCTGTGTAAACTGTCAGACAGCTCCTCCACTGCCTGCCACTGTCCTCCCTCCTAGCCTCTCTCTTCTTACCTATCCAGTCTCTATCCTCTCTCCTATCACTATTCTGTCTGTTATGTTTCTTAATCTTGTCTGTTAAGTCTGTATGAACTGCCAGACAGATCCTCCACTGCCCGCCATTGTCCACCCACCTAATGCCCCTCCTATCAGTCAAACCTGTCGATTCATATTTGATTTTTTTTTCTTGTTCCTTTATCTTCCTATCTCAAGTCTGTTAGCACCACCAGGATGGCTTCCCCATTGCATGTCCTTACCACCCTCTGTCAAATGTGCTAAATTGTAGACCTTTAAATCCACCCTTGATGCCTTGGTAAGCTAACTGTTTCTTCACTGCCTTGCACTACCTGCTACACCTTACCCAGTGTCAGGTCAGGATTGCCCTTGACCATGAAAGCCCCCCATAATATCCCTCCTTGACAGCTCTACATTTACCACGATGCCACTCCCTGACAGTCCCCCCTTGATGACCCTGCACTTACCTGACAACCCACACATCATGACAGCCCCACACTTGACATGGCGCCCCTCCCTAACGGCCCCACACGTACCATGATGGCTCCCCCTGACAGCCCTACACTTACATGACTACCCCACACACACCATGACTGGCCCCCCTGGCAGCCTTCACTTACATGATGGCCCCACACATGTCATGACGGCCCTACACTTACCATGACACCCCTCCCAAATGGGCCCACTTGTACCATGACAGCCCCCTCCTGATGGCCCCACACATGCCATGATGCCCCTCCATAATGGCCCCACAAATACCATGACAGTTCTACCTCCCTGATGGCCCCACACATCATGACTGCCCCCCCCCCATGGCCCTCTACTTACTACGATGGCCCTCCCTAACAGCCCTGCACTGACTGATATTTTGGTAAACTGTCACTGAACAATGAACACTTAAAGGGCAGCAACTGCTAGTTACTTTATTTTTCATCTTATTATTTTTAGAGGCTAGCTGTAAGTGGGGTCGTCCTAGTCAGAGGGTGCCTTGTCTCTAATTTAGTTTACCCACACATGCCCCCACTTTTAAAGCTATTCCTCTGACAATGCTTAGCTCAATAATTAAGTTTGCTGCACTAGAAACTCTTCCACTTTCACTACTACTAATCATGGATATTAATGTTAGGTTAGGTTATTTTTATATCAAGTTTGTATACAGGAAGTGTCAGCTAATATTCAAGCTGTTCTAAGATTAGATGGTTTTGTGTTGTCAGAGTAAAGTAAATGTAAAAAGGAACACAGATTGTTTTTCAATAGATAATATGTTGTAGACAGAACGTCTTTGTTTACTTTAAAGACAGGTTCAGTGTTTAGTAAATTACTCATTGTTATGGCTAAATAAAATTATATGCATTCCTGCTTCAACATACAATTTCAATACACATTTCCAGGCACATTGTACACTAAACAATTCAGTGTCTACTTCAAACCCTTAACATTTTTTATGTGCAAGATTTTTCTGCCATTTTTGTAGTTTATTGTTTTGCGTAGCCAATGTTCTGACAGCTGTCCATCATTTCTAGAGCCAGTGTACTGCCACGAAGTATTTGATGGGCATGGCACGGAAGACCAAGGTAAAGATGCTGCTGTTGGTTGTGCTTAGAATTTACTGGTTTGTGGTTGGTAAGCTGTGGAGATGATTTTTTTTTTTTTTTTTTTTTCATGAACATCTCAAAGATAGGATGCCAAAAATGGAGTCCTCAGAGGCAACGATGAGGTTTAGATCAGTTTCATGTGCCACTAATGATTCAATAAGCCTCTTAGTTATTTGTAAATGTTGATAACTGCACAGCAGCCTCAGGTCCAGCACCTCACAGGGTTATGGGAGTACTGTGACTCTCAAGTGTGTCCTCAGGGACTTGTACGGTTGAGAAATAAATGGTTTGTTTGTGTTTGTGACTCAAGTGTGCCAGGGCAGAAGTCAGTAAGTTTAGATTTAGGGATAGAACTGTTCTAAGTTAATGATGCAGTTCAAGCGGAGTCAAAGCTTTCAGCACAGCCTCGTCAAGGTTACGTGTAGCAGCTTGTAGCCTTATGCCAAACCATTAACACCACATGCCCTATAATGATGGCAGACTGGTTTCAGGAGTAACAACAATATGAGGCAAACATACTGGAAAGGAAATAGCTTCACCAGATTTAAGTAATGACAAATGAGTAGGTTTAAATGTTGGGGTCTACAAACCAGAAAGAAACGAGCTCACACATCTCGAGTTAGAGCTAAACCAACATGCAGGCTGAAGGTTAACATTGGTCTAACCCTCGCAGCCAGCTGCTCCCCAGGACAGTCAGGAGACTGCTCCCGCCAGGGCTCGGCTGGACCCTTCGACCGCCCACAGAAAACATGCAAAGGTGAGGGTCAGTGTCTTTCGGCCATCAATGTTGCAACAGTTTCTTGATGTCAGCAAACTAATTCACTAGGTAGTGAGATAAATAGTAAACATTCCTTGCTGATGTTCCTTTAGTAATCTGAATATAATAGTGTAAACAAGACTGACTTGCAAGCATGTAGGGAACAAACAGATACAAAAATAAACCAAATGTTATCAGGGTTAGTCTCGAGGCTGCAGACAGAACATCCTTAAGGATACAATACAGCTCAGACAACCATTTATTCATTGTGAGTGTGTTCCATGCCCCTCCCATCCCACCCCCTCCTTTTGCAGCTCCCTGGGACTCCGAGATGACCCACTTCTTCATCAATGAGTACCGCAATGTGAGTGGGATGGTGACCAAGAAGCGTGATGCCTTCCTGCACATCTCAGACAAGATGAACCAGAAGGGCTATGATGTTACGCCCTACACTGTGGAGAAGAAGTGGCACAACCTGATCAAAGCGTACAAAAATGTCCTCTACCGAGCCATCCGCAAAGGAGATGAGAAAATCAGCTGGGAGTACTTTGAGGTGGTGACACTAGCCTTGTTGATGCTTTAGGAGGCTACTGTGGTTTGCTAATACTTTACTGTTTGCTCTCTTGTAACTTTCTGTTTATAGAGTAAGGATAAACGGTTTTACCAAATGTGAACCAAGCACTGGATCTTAAAACTGAAATATTTTAGTAGTTTTAGGTTGTCAGTGATTATAGCCTTTAGCAAATATCTGATTTTTGCTGAATAAAGAGCAAACCATAAAAGGTTTGTTAATAATTCTTTCAGCTAACCATATGGTGAATCTAAAAGTTTATGGAAAAAAAGATGAACTAGGACAATGCTTGCATAACAGTCTCTACCTATCTACATCTTTGACGTCCTTTCCCTTGGTGGGAACTTCTCCAAGGGGGAGAACATGGCTGAAGCGTCTCCAGTTTTCCCTGTCCGGGCACTTCCTCTCAGCTCGTCCAGCCCCTTGCCTGCCAGCTCTCTCTCCAACACTCATCCACTCTATTGATCCATTTCACTGGTGGTCTCCCACTGATACCCTTTCCTTCAATCCTACCCTCATACACACTTCAGGAAGTCATCCTTATTCATTCTTATCACATGTCCAAACCACCTCAGAATGCCCAGTTTTACCCATTCAACCACTCCACAATCCACTCCTGTGGCTGTTATACTCGTCTTCATTACTTTCTCCATCCCATTTTGACACACCACATGCATCTCTTACATAACTCATTTCCAATGCACGTATTCATGATCAAGCTAAATTCCACGTCCATATCTTTTAAATTTTATGCTGGCACTGACCAACAACAACATGCCTAATATTACCCAACAAAGCTCACTGACAGTGTTGTGGTGTGTTGCAGGAGATGGATGACATCATCAAGAACAGCACCCCGTCACTGCCGGCCCCCGGGAACCTGAAACGCTTGGCCATGTCCCGCAAGGTGAGCCCCAACCCTGTGGCCTCTCCTGCGTCGGGACCAGAGACCATATCAGTGACTCCAGACTTCCTTCCCAGTCCCCCCTCCCCTGATGTCACCACCCCCAAGACTCTGCCTGCCTCCTCCCCCTCGATGGCAGAGTGCCCCAGCACCATCCCGTGCGCCCCCTACAGCTTCCCGGCCGGCCCCTCGTCCACAAGATCTCCCCCTGGGCACCTGGCCACAAGCCCTATCTCCTACGTAGTGAACCCCTCCCACCCGTCCCTCCCACCTTCAGAAGCTCAACACTCCACTAGTCACCTGCTGCCGCTGGACGCCACCTCCCAGTTCCACCCGCCACACTACACCACCCAGCACCACTTCCTGCCCCCCATAGCCACCACCCCCACAGTGCACCCTCAGCCCCCTACCATCCTCAACACCCCCACCGTCCCCCCGCCGCTGCCGCCCCCTGTCTCGGTGCCGCTGGAGCCTCAGAGTACAACGCCGCTGTCCATGAGCTCTGAGAGCTACATCACCTACACCCAGCCCGGGGAAACCTCCACACTGGCTCAGGTGAACGTCCCCACGGAGCTGCCGGCAGCAGCCCCACAAGGTACAAACAACACTAAGGATGACGAGGCGCCGCCCAAGAAGAAGACTGCCATCACACTCAGCAAGAGGAGGAAGTGGAGGCAGAGGAAAGCCAAGTTCTTTTACAGCCGATTCCGCCGCCCTGACTGGGAGCTGCTGGTGGCTCAGAGAGACATGAACATGCAGCTCAAGACTCTCAACTCCAACATCCGCACCATGGGCCACTCCCTCAACGAGAACATCCTGGGCCTCAAGCGTGCGGTGGAGCGCATGGTGTCCATCATGCTGCAGAACAAGGCCGCCTCAAGCTGAATCTCCGTTTGATGTTGTTATTTCTCCTTTGGTTCCATAGATGTTAAGCTCACAATGTTGTGTATATGGATGTGTCCAGCCTGCCATTACTTGACTTACTTGACTCTTGTTCATCCCCGAGGCAGGAAAGGTCGGTCAGCACTCAAAAGTTGCGGTAAAGTCACTGTGGACTTCACCTGGATGGCCACAGATGCCGATGCTGAACTCCTTGGCAAAATCAGATTGTACTTGATTATATTTGATGGTTGTAGGTAAAGTGTAGTCACCAACTAGTCTTTCATGTTTAACAGACAAAGACAGACAGACAGACAGAAATAGTACAATTTAGCTTTCACATCTTCCCAAATGTAAGCTATCTTTCATGTCCACCTTTTCCCTGCCACTTTGTCTCCTCGGCAAAGTGCTGCCGAGAAGACGGTTTGTGCTTCTGGTTACTAACTTTTATCTTCCGTGTCACTTGAGGATTCTGTGAATTGTCTCTTCCTCTATCTGAATATGCAGTGATATGGTGTGGCCAAAGGAAAGCAATTGTGATTCACTAGGAAGTATGAGTAATGTTTTCAGTGGGAAGCATGTGTTTATTCCTTCCTGATCAAGAAAAGTTTGTGACTGCAAACTTTATATTCCCATGGGAATTCTGTGGCTCAGTATTAGACAGGTCTAACTAAATCTGTTTCAAAGCTGGAGTTGAAGTATCACAATCATTAAATTGTACCAGGAAGTCACAAAAGATACTGTGTAGCTGATCTCAAGTTTTCCATTATGAAACTACTGACAATTCACTGTTCTTAGAGAGTTCAGTGAAGTTGCTGCAAGATCTCAAAGAAGTCAAATCATTCAAAAAAAGACATTTATATGCAGAAGAATCTTCCCGCCACAGCACAGTGACAATCTGTACAACGAGGGTGGTGCTCATCAAGAATATTCAACACCAGCCAAATTTGCTTCTCATGACAACACCGCAGAAGCTTAGGCTCACTCCAGACCCAGTGCATCTTCCTTCACTGTCGGGTGAACCGCTGTGCAGGGAGGAAGGAAACGCTCCCATCTGTCCCGTCCAATCCGGGAAATAAATCCTGGTGCTTTCACTAGGTTATTGGATCCCTGAGGCTGAGGTGACTTTCTGTGGTGGTGATGGAGGTAGTGTAGAGAACGTGACCTGATGCTGGTTGGTGTGTGTGTGTGTGTGTGTGTGTGTGTGTGTGTGCAGGTGTGTGTGTGTGTGATGCAGCGACTGGGAGGAACTGAAGTGCTACAGTGAAGTGCTCTCACCAAGTGAGAGTAGAAGTGTAATCTCTATCAAGACGAAGATGATCTTTTCTTGATGTTGTTTTCCGCCCGGCAAAGTGTGTTGCTTCGTTGCTTCTTTTCAGTCCAGTATTAGAGAGCTTTGCCACCAGCAAGAGACTGTGATAGCAGCAAATGGGAAACTGCTGCCTAATGTTCTAGAGGTGTGGAAGGAATTTTCTGTTCTGGGAACCCACATTTTGAAACTTTGGTGCTGAACCTGATACATACTAGTGTTAATACTCATCATACAAGATACGGAAACAGTCCAGTTGCCCGCCCACGACAGAGATGCAGTGATGTGGTGTGAAGTACACTCCACTCATCAGACTAGAACACTCCTCCACATACTACAAGTCCACACGACAGGCATCCTCTTTCCTACCAGTTTGTTCACAGTCGTAGGACAGAGATGTACGTATTCAGTTCCTTTAATCCAGAGGGTTTCAGATTCTTGGTATAGTGTCTGTGTATTTGGAAAACCTTCCTGTATAGTGTTGAGGTGCCATAGACTCCGTGTTACTGTAGTTTAGCCATTTTTCACTTTTGAGACGCAAGACTTGTACGATACGCAGCCCCGAGATGCACTGGGGCACTGCACTGTTTAAACGTTCCGTAGCACAGAATTTTTTGGATCCGATGTGGTGCTGTGTGACGTTGGTTGCGCGTTGTACGGAAAATCAAATCACTGTTATGTAATAATTCTCTACACATCCCCCTCCGAGAAAGTTAAGTGTTCTGGTGTAGTGTTGCCACCCCCTCCCATCCCCGTCCCCCTGCCAGCCCAAGTTACTGTCACCCAAGAGTTACGGCGCAGGTTCCCCGAGAGATATCGAGTATTTAGTGTGTAGTGTTTGAGTTGTGTGTTGCCATTGCAAGGGTTCGTGGAGATGTCAAGGCCCACGCAAAGCAAGTCACTCAGTACTAAGTGTGTTTTGTGCTGTGGTGTCAGCTGTGTCATTCTGTTGCTGGTTAATGACAAAGAGAAAACCTCCATAGTTCCTTATTCTGGTATCCTTAAAGTAAGAATGGGTTCCTGAAGCATTCCTTTGTCATTAACAGCCAAATAAAATGACACTGATGATACTTTGATGAGGAGCCCTCAGTAAGAAAACTATCTGTACCTTTTTAGTGGGTGACAATACTATAAAGCACACACAGAGGCAGCTGACACCTTTGTATTATAAGGGAGGTGTGGTAGCTGAATTAACAAAGTAGTGTGAGGTCGTTCATTGTTAAAAGCTCGTATGGTGGATTAACATAGCGTGTGGTTATTCATCTTTAAAACTGTTCATAAATGCTACTTTATGTGTACAGAATAGATCTGGTAATTTCCAAACTCACCACACTCTTGGGTACAGGTAATTTTGGTGCCGTGGGTTCCGTACATGAATGTTGGTGATCCTTTGAACTTTTTTTTTTCCGTTTTTATGTGTGTGATGTCAGCGTTTTTTAGCAGATGGTATTTATTTATAATTTTTTATTCTCACTCTCTCCTGTGTGTTAGGATTACGCCTAGAGCAATAAAAAGACGAATCCTGGAGAGGAGAGGTTATGTTAGGGCATTAGTCGCTCTCGCCACGATAGAAGACAACCGTTTGACTGTTTCTTACAACTACGTACTCGCAGCTTCTACTTCCTTTTTTACGTTGATAGTTTTAAACTGCTTTATGGTTTTACTGATGGCTAGTGATGACAAACAAATGAACGATATTTTCCGTTGAGAATGGTTATAGATATTTTCCCGATCTTTGTTGTTACATACGTGGACACTGCTCATCGCTGCAGCCTGTGCAAAACAAAAAATGCATAAAAAGACAGGAAAAAACAAAAAACAAAAAAAAAGCTTATCCCTTGTCACTTGCTTGAGTTGCCGGTGGAAACGTTTTGCTTCTGGTCTTCACCGAGGAACGGCATATTTTTTATTATGCAAAAAAAGTTATAAAAGCTTTAATTATGAATAACGGTGTAACATGTGAGAAGGATGTCATTCTGGACTTGTATTTTTTTGTATAATAGGAGGAAAATTATGTGATGTTTTATTACGCCCGAGTGGAATGTGGTGAGTATAGTGATGGAAGGGATGAATGGTGAGGAGGGATGAATCATGAGCATGGTGAGAGTAGGAATGTACGGTGACAAGTGAATGGTTAGTATGATGAGTATGGTGACAGAAGGAGTGGATGGTGACAAGTGAGTAGTTAGTATCGTGAACAGGAGTATATAGTGACGAATAGTATGGTGACAGTAGGAGGGTATGGTGATGGGAGGGGTGATTGTGAGTACAGTGAGTGTCATTAACCTATTTCTCACACCTTCCTTTCTGTCACTATCATTCCACCTCATTTGCCTCCTCACCTTACCTTCCACATCTGTTCTTCCTCTTCCCTCTTCTACTTTATCTCCCTCCATCTCTTCCTACTCCATATTCATTTCTCCCGCTCTTCCTCCTTCCTGCACCTTGCCCTTTCATTCCTCCTTCATTCATCATCTTCCTCTTCCTTACAGCTTTATTATATTGATTCCCCTTTACCTCCTTACTCCTCCATCTCTTCCTACTCCATTTCTCCCACTCTTCCTCCTTCCTGCACCTTGCCCTCTCATCCCTCCTTCATTCATCATCTTCCTTTTCCTTACAGCTTTATTATTCATTCCCCTTTTCCTCTTTACTCCTCCATTTCTTCCTTACATCCATTCCTTCCATTCTTCTTCCTTATTGCACCTTACTCTTTCATCCCTCCTTCCTTCATCATCTTCCTCCTCCTTTTAAATTATTTGCTCTTTCATCTCTTCTTTCCTACCCCATTTTCACTCCCGCCATTCTTCTTCCTTTCTGCACTTTCCCCTTCATTCCTTCATTCCTCGACTTCGTGACATACTCATTCTAATTACTTGTTGGTGGGGTGAGTGAGGAAGGTAACAACAGCCAGTCAGTCTATCAGTTACACAGTTATATAGTCACAAAATCAGTTAGTCACACAGTCAGTTAAAAACCCATCCAGCCAGTTAACTAGTCAATTGTGTGGTTACTTCATGTCACAATCAGTTGAGTCAGCCAGTCAGCCACTCACAGTCAGCCAGCCAGTCACACAGTCAGTTTGTCAGTCACACAGTCAGCCAGCCAGTCACAATCGGCTATTAAGTCAGTCAACAGTCAATCAATCAGCCATTCAGTTAATCACATAGTCAGTCAGCCAGCCAGTCACAGTCAGTAGGTGAGTAAGTCAACGGACAAACAAACCCATAATTCAAATACGTAGTGAGTGATGTTGTGTAAGTGAAGTTCGGTGAGGAGAAAGGAGATGGAGCCAAGGGGTTAGAGTACTCGTAAAGGCACATCTAAGTAACTTTCTGCCATTGAGAACATCTTAAAAATAACTGGGGAGATACTTCGCGTCCCTTTCCCGTGTTTTGTGTGCGTGGAGTGACTTGTCAATAACCATAAGTCACTCGTATTACTTAAAAAGAAAAAGAAAAAAAAAAAAAGAAAGCCGGAAAACGAGCTCATGTGACATTGCCTTGACAAATAACAGGTGAGTAGTGATGAGAGAGAGAGAGAGAGAGAGAGAGAGCGGTGGGCACAAAATATTGTTCTCCCGTTTTCGAGGTCAACCGTATTACACCGAGCACTGATGGGAAAAATGCATGTTTCATTGGCCATGACTAAATCTCTCTCTCTCTCTCTCTCTCTCTCTCAGTCAAGGAGAGAAAGTTGTTTTACAGGCTAAAGAAAGAGCAAAGCACGCCCGAAAACATTAGACTTCACCATGATGTCAGGCGACGAGTTAAAAGATTAGTATGTCAGGCAAAGCGTAGATATGAAGAAACTATTGCAGCCAACTGTAAAAATAATCCGAAATCCTTCTTCAGTTACATAAACAACAGAAAGGCGATCAGAAGTGGAATTGGACCCTTACCAAACAGCGACGGTGCACTAGTGACTGACAGCCAACACGTTGCAAACCTATTAAACAACTATTTTTCCTCTGTGTTTAATACTAACAGTCCTCCCACCACTACCACCAACACCAGTACTGATGTAAATCCCGAGCATGCATTGCCTAACTTTGAAATAACAACCCATGAAGTCTTGAAAGCCCTCCAATCACTTAAAACATATAAAAGTCCTGGACCTGACAAAGTATATCCTACTCTACTCAAAGAAACAAAGAGCGAAATACTCTCCTCCCTCACAACCGTATTCAATATGTCCTTGCGACAAGGCATCGTCCCTTCGGATTGAAAAAAGGCTAACGTGACACCGATTTTTAAGAAAGGAGACAAAAAAGTACCAGGTAATTACAGGCCCACTAATCTAACTTCGGTTGTAGGTAAGCTACTTGAGAGCATAATTAGAGACAAAATTGTGAGTTACCTTGAAAGCCACTCATTAATTGGGGACTCACAACACGGCTTCCGTAACAAAAGATCCTGCCTATCAAACCTATTAACCTTTTATAACGACCTCTTCACGGTTTATGACGTAACCAAATCACTGGACGTAGTCTATCTTGATTTCCAGAAAGCGTTTGATAAAGTCCCACATCATAAATTACTTTACAAATTAAAGCAAATAGGTATTGACGGTCAAGTACACCAATGGATCGCGAATTGGTTGAGCAACAGACAACAAAGAGTGGTGATTGACGGATTTAACTCAGAGTGGGCGCCGGTCACTAGTGGCGTCCCTCAGGGCTCGGTTCTTGGCCCAGTGCTCTTCATTATTTACATCAACGATGTGGATGTCGGACTCAATAATCGCATTAATAAATTTGCAGACGACACAAAGATTGGTAACTCGGTTCACACTGACGAAGACAAGCAAAGCCTCCAAGAGGATTTGCACAAAATTTCAGCTTGGTCTGATAGATGGGAGATGCCCTTTAACGTAGGCAAGTGCCAGGTCCTTCAAATTGGAACAAGGAATAAGAAGTTCGATTATGAAATGCGCGGCGTTAAACTCAAAAGTGTTCAATGCGTTAAGGACTTGGGGGTCAAAATCGCGTCAAACCTCAAATTCTTACAGCAATGCATCAATGCAGCAAATAAAGCGAACAGAATGTTGGGCTTCATTAAAATAAACTTTTTATTCAAGAATAAA
>NC_066567.1:3609474-3654474 GCF_024679095.1 Eriocheir sinensis | reverse complement strand
GGAAAAGCAGGATGAGGAGGCGGAAGAAGGCCCTGAATATGCTGTGATACGATAGAGAAGAGGAAAATAGTGAGATATCGGAAGAAAAGATAAAGGAAAAGAAAAGAAAAATGATGGGTTTGGAAGGAGGTGAAAAAGTTAACAGGCTGAAACGAAGATGGGAATAAGAAGAAAAAGGAAGAGGATGCGAATGTGATATGATATAAAAGGGAAGAAAATGGTGAGAAATCGGAATAAGAAGAAAAAAAATGGTGATGGAATAGGAAGAAAAAGAAGAATAGATGTAAAGGAAAATAATTGTTATGATAAGAAAGGGGAGGAAAAGGGTAAGAAATCGGAAAGTAAGATGAAGGAAAAGATGGAAAAGGAAGAGAAGAAAGGAATCACAAGGAACAGGATATGCATGCGTTATGAATACAAAAAAAAGAGAGGGAAAAGGGTGATGAATAGGAAAACCAAGGAAAAGATGAAAAGCGAGAAGCAAAGAGGATGTGTTTGCAGATCGTGAAAGTAAACAGTTTGTGAGATTGATGCAACGGGGGATGAAAAGGAGGAACAGGAGGAGGACAAAGAGATGGAGGAGGAAAAATGATGAAGCGGAGGAGAGAAGAAGAAGCAGGAAATGGAAAACTGGAGGAGGAGGAGGAGGAAGAGGAGGTAGAGGAAGAAGAGGAGGAGGAGGAGGAGGGTCTAACCTTATTAATACAGGAGCTAACCCTTTTATGATGCAACTTCGCGTCCTTTCAACCGCTCTCGATTTTGTTGTTTATTTTCTTTACTTTCACTTACCAAAAATTAAAGAGAAACGAAAGCGAAGGCAAAGAAAAAGTCAAGGAATAGACGGTATTGGTCACACACGCAGCGCCTCACGCGGCCACCCGGGGAACTGTCAAAGAGATACTGCTTTTCCTAGTGAACTCGATTCTTTTTTCTTATTTTGGAATTCCGGAATAACTTTTGTTGGAGCCCAAAATTAGATGTCCAAACACAGTGCCTGCTGGTCGGGAAAAATACATATTACTTATTGCTCGTAGTTTTAAGGTTTTAAGGTTGAGATAAAGAATTAAATAAAAAGAAAACGAAGGTGAAATGAAAGTGTTATGATATGAAAGGGAAGGAAAATATGCGAATTCGGAAAGTAAAATGAAGGAAAAGATGGGAAAGGGAAAAGGCAGAGAAGGAAGGAATTAAAAGAGTAGGATATGCATGCGTTATGAATAAAAAAAGAAAAAAAAAAAAAAAGAAAAAAAGAGAAGGAAAAGGGTGACAAGGTTTGCGTCTATTTATGGTGTGCATGACCATTGGGCGCCGAATGTACGTGGGTCCGTATCAATCTTGTGGACGGCAGGAGCATCAGAGGTTTCGCCCCCTGAATATTTCGCTCATGGCTGAAAACTACTTACTATCATCTCTAATAAAGCTTGATGTTAGATGGGTATTATTCCTGATGGTGTGGTTATTTTGACTCGTCTTTTTCATTCTTTTTTCCCTTTTTTTCCCTTCTTTTTCGTTTCTTACATTTTTTTTTAATTCCCTTATTAACATAACTTATTCATCTATCAATTCACTTTCGTCTGTATTTCTTTCTTCTATACCGAGAAAGTTGGAAAGTTTCGTTTAGTCGGCGCAACATCTGTGGTCATATGCCAGAGAGAGACAGAAGGGGAAGGAATTATAATATTATAGGAGAAGGGAACAGATTCCAGGAGACGGGACACAACCCCCGATTAATACCTGGTACCCATTTACTGCTGGGTGGACAGGGGTGTAGGGTATCGGAAAAGCCACCCAATTTTTTTTTCTATACCGAGAAAACAAAATCTGTAAAAGGGGAATTTTCCACGCCTCGCCGTCCTTCCTCGTCCCCGCCTTGGTGTGGCAGCCTCTTCGATCCCCGTCCGCGGCCCGCCTCGCCTGATTCAACCTTCCCACCGCGGTTTCAATTCTCTTTCCACTTACTCGCGTGTTTCTCCTCCTTGCATGTCGGTTTATCTTATTCTTTTAACATAACCGCCTCTTTTAACAAATTTCTTCTTTCTTTACATTACACTGAAAAAGGTTGTTATTGTTATCCTTTCGTTTTTTTTTTATTTAACCCATTTTCTTTACGACGCTTTTTTTTTTTATTTATTTCTCTTTATATGTATGGGATGATATTACAATTGTTCTTCCTAGTATGTATTCCTTTTACTTAAGATCCTTTTTTCCCTAACAATTCTTTTCTTCCTCTCTATCTCTCTCTATAAAAGTTATTACAAGAATTCTTTCCAGCACGTATTTTTTTAACTTATAATTTTCTTGACACCTATCTCATTCAGTCTATTTATCTATCTATTCCTATCTCTATCTATCTATCTATCTGTCTATCCATCTATCTATTTATCTATCTATCTATCTATCTATCCATCTATCTATCTGTCTATCTATCTATTTTCAGAACACTCTAATTGACTCTTGCATATCATTACCTTCTTGCACGAGTTTCCTTTAGTCTAGCCTCATATTTCTCCCCCACTTCAAAATATTAAAGAATAGCTTGACATGCCTGATTCTAAAATGATTCAATCCACTCCTGCATTTTTTTCTTCTCACACGATTCGCTTTTAAGTAACTATTTGTAAAGCAATTTGGGTACATTACAAAATGGCTTCAACATGACATGGTATGATACATCGTTCACTTGGGTATTTTATCTATTTCTCGCACTCTTCGCTTTTACGTGACCTAACCTTGTCGCTACTTAGAACGAAGGAGAAGGATGAGGAAGAGGAGGAGGAGGAGGAGGAGGAGGAGGAAAAGAAAAAAAAGGAGAAGATAAGGAAGAAGATGAATAAGAAAAAGAAGAAGAAAACGGAGGAGGAGGAGGAAATTAATGAAGAAAAAAGAGATAGAGGAGAAAGAAGAGAAAGAGGAGGAGGAGGAGGAGGAGAAGGAGGAGGAAAAAGAAAAAAAATGAAGAAGATAAGGAAGATGAAGAAAAAAAAATGGAGGAGGGGGAAATTAATGAAGAAAAAAGAGATAGAGGAGAAAGAAGAGGAGGAGGAGGAGGAGGAGGAAATTAAATACGAAGAAAAATATGAAAGAAGAATAAAAAAAGATTGTAAAATAAATAAATTAAGAAAAAAGGAGGTAGAGGAGATTGGGGAAAAAGGGAAAAGAGGGAAGAGGAAGAGGAAATAAAATAAGAGGAAAAGAAAAAAAAGTAGAAAGAGAAAAAAAAAGGGAGAAAGGACAGCAAAGAAAGCGAGAAAAAGCGAAAGGAAAGAAATAAAACGAAAAAGTAAAACACCACCGATAAAACCTTGGCTAAAACCTGACCCACAATCTCACATAACCGGCATTTTCCTCCTCGTTCCAACACTAACGCAACACTCACCTCGCCTCTTGCTCAACCCTACTTCAGCCACACTCACCCACCAAGACCTCACAACGCCCACCTCGCCTAACGCGCTGCTCAGCTTAATAAAAGGGCTATTACACTGGGCATATTTTCCGTGGATCTTCAGTCAAACCACTTAAGATTCCACATACAACACAGCCCTGAAATCTTGAGCATCGCCCCCCCGCCGGTGAGCCAATAAGCCGCACGCAGTTCACCCTTCCATCACCTTGATCTTACCTGAGCTGATTAAGTTCTCACCTCAGCCAGGTAGCCGCGCGTCTTGGCTTCTAATTAAATTTTCTTCTATAAAACTGTGGGTTATGGTGGTGTTACTATATCATTACTGCTACGACTGATGCTGTTACTGCTTACTACTACAATTACTACTACTTAGTTTTTAATAATTTTTAATATTTTTTTAATAATTTAATAATTAGGGACTAGTAGTGATGTCAGTAAGTTTGCAGATGATGCCAAGATCGGTAGAGTAACTGAGTCGGATCAGGACGCTAGTATTCTCCAGGATGAACTAAACAGATTGTATGTCTGGGCTGATAAATGGCAGATGGAGTTCAATGTAGGGAAGTGCAGTATTCTGAGTATAGGTAGGAACAATCACTCACATAACTATTGGTCTATTGCTTAAATGACACTCTCATAAGCAGGTCTGGCTGCGAGAGGGATTTAGGGGTCTTAGTGAGCTCTGATCTCCGTCCAAGGGCACAATGCATTCAAGCTAGTAATCGAGCTAATAGGGTACTGGGATTTATTTCAAGGAGAGTAAGAAACAGAAGCGCCGAAGTCTTCCTCAAACTATATTTAGCATTAGTTAGACCTCATCTTGACTATGCGGTTCAATTCTGGTCACCTTACTATAGAATGGATATCAAAATGTTAGAATCAGTGCAGAGGAGGATGACTAAGATGATTCAGGGGTTGAGAAACTTGCCATACGAGGAAAGACTCAAACAGTTAAACTTGCATTCTCTAGAAAGGCGAAGGGTGCGTGGAGACATGATAGAGGTTTATAAATGGGTGAAGGGCTTTAATAAGGGGGATATTCATAAGGTTTTGTTGGTAAGAGAACCGGGTAGGATACGAAGTAATGGGTTTAAACTGGATAAACTCAGATTCAACAAGGACATAGGCAAAAATTGGTTTACTAACAGAGTGGTGGACGAGTGGAATAGGCTTAGCAGTCATGTGGTGAGTGCCAATGCAATTGTCACATTCAAAAATAGATTAGATAAATTCGTGAACAGCGATATTAGGTGGGGTAAGATACACGGGAGCCTAGGTTCAAAGGAGCTGCCTTGTACAAGCCTACTGGCCTCTTGCAGACTCCTACATTCTTACACTACTACTACTACTACTACTATACTACTACTACTTTTTTCAATATTATACGGGCCTCCATCCATTAGAGTTGCGTTGTGAGAGGTATCTTTCCTCATAGTCTTTCACAAAGCAATTCATTGACCCCAGCCCGCAAATGACTGTGGTCGACAACCATCTTTATTTAGTATTACAAACCTTATTAAACATATTATTCTTAGGCTAACAGAGCTTTTGGTTGCTACTTCTACTTTTGGTTGCTACTTCTACCACCACCACTACTACTACTACTACTACTACTACTGCTACCACCACTACCACTACTACTACTACTACTACTACTACTACTACTACTACTACTACAACTACTACTACTATCATAACCCTTCTCTGCACGTCATTACCTCCCTCACACCTGCGGCAGTAAACGAAACAACTTAACAAACTTACCTGTAACGTTCGCGCCCACACACCTTCGCGCCAGGTAGTAATTAGCCGCCCCGCCAACACCTGTGCGCCAAGACGACCTTGAAAAGCGAAAAAAAGAGGAAAAAAAGATAACATTGATTATTCCGTTTTCTATCAGTCCGTCTGGTAGGGGTCTTTTTTTTTTTTAAGGGGGGTGGGGGGGGATGAGGGAGGGGGTGTAAATATCGATGTAAGAATATTCGGGTTTGTGCATGATGGAAAATAAATATGTAAATGAAGGAATAAAATGACGCTTTCTGAAGATTTACTGAACTGGTTTTATTTCTCGAATTGCTGGGGGATAAAGGGGGAGGGAGAAAAGGGGAAGAGAGGGAGAGGAAGGGACAGGGGATTGAGTGGGGTGTGAGTAGGAGAGAGAGAGGGAGAGGAAGGAAGGGGAGAAAGTGGGAGGGAAGGAGAGTGATAGGTGTAGATGAAAGGGAAGGGGAGAGAAGGGGGAGAGAAGAGGAAGGCTAGGGGGAGAGAGTGAGAGAAAAGAAAGGATAATAGGAAGGGAAAGAGGAGGGGAAGAGGAAAGGAAAGAGAAGAGGAAGGAAAAGAGGAACGGAGAGAGAGACGGATAATAGCCTGAAAGTAAAATTTATGGAGATTTAAAACAAGTGAATCAGCCACGACTCTTATGAACGAACACACAAACGAACACAAAAAACAAAGCATTAATTATCTTCAACGACAAAAGAAAGTGAGATCAAATAATTTTAAAGCTTGCTCATGGCCAATTACGAGCAATATAACAAGATGAGATTATTAGTAGTTTGGTAATGTTTTCTCTTTGTTTTCATTCTGGCTTAAAAAAAACATTAATACAGAAAACCACTGCGTCTCATTTTCCTTCTTTTCATTTCTTAATCTTTTTTTCGTCTTCATTTTCCTTTTTTTTTTTTTTTTTTACTTCATATGGACGTAAATTTTCCTTTCCTTTTCTTTCTTTTCAATTCTTTATCATTTTTCTTTTATTCTTTTTTGCTTCATATGGACGTAACTTTTCCTTTACTTTTATTTCTTTTCATTTTTTAAAATTTTTCTTTTATTCTTTTTTGCTTCATATGGACGTAACTTTTCCTTTACTTTTAATTTCTTTATTTTCCTTTTATTTTTCCTCTTCATTTTCCTTATTTCCTTTTTTACTTTATATGGAATTGAGCATTCTTTTACTTTATTTTTCATTTTTCTTACTTCACGGTAGACATGGTTATATTTTTCCTTCTGTATATCTTTTCTTACATATTTCTTTACTTCCTTCCATATCGGTTTTTATATTTTACTATTGATATTATTTTACTTTTCTCTTTTATTCTTTCATTTCTATTCTTTTCCGTCGGTTATCTTATCAATCAATCTTTTTTTCCTTCCTTGTCTTTTCCTTTATTATTGTTTTCCTTTCTCTCTTTTTTAATTGTCTATGATCTTTCAACTGCTTTTCTTTTTCCATTTTCCATTTTCGTTTTCTTTTACATATAGATAGATTTTGTTATTCATCATTTATCATTTACTATTATCATTATTATTATTATTATTATTATTATCATTATTATTATTATTATTATTATTATTATTATTATTATTATTTCACTCATGGTCACGTAGGTATAGATCCAGGTCAGGTAGGCGAGTCACGTGACCAGGCAATGAAAAAGGGAATCGAGTAGCCTAGAGTCCCTCCTCCAGCTCCGTTTCCTTGCTATTGACCCTCGGATCCTATTCCTTTCCCCTAGCCAGTTCCTTCCCTCTGATCCTTCAGAAATCTCTTCAGGACCTGCCAGATCTCTCTCTCTCTCTCTCTCTCTCTCTCTCTCTCTCTCTCTCTCTCTCTCTCTCTCTCTCTCTCTCTCTCTCTCTCTCTCTCTCTCTCCCCTTCCTTTCCTCCTTTCTTCCTTTCTTCCTTCTTTCTTTCTTCTTTCCTTCCTTTTTTTGCCAGAAAAGCTTATGCTTATATAAAGGCTGGCCTCTAACAATACATACATCAACATATGTAACTGCACCTAATAGGCTATTAATAAATGTTTCAAATGTTTCAAATGTTTCTTCTCTCTCACCACAGTCTTCTCTGCCTGCCTCCGGGAAAACATCTGGCCATCAACGTGGAATGAGGCTCGAGTGGTTCCCGTCCACAAGAGGAGCTCCAGGTCTGACCCCAAAAATTACCGGCCCATCTCCCTGCTGTCTGTGGTAGGGAAAGTGTTCGAGAGGGTTGTGACAGACGTAGTCTGTCACCATCTCAAGGACAATTACCTCCTCTCGGACCAACAGTTTGGGTTCAGACCTGGCCGGTCCACCCTTGACCACCCTGGGAGGACGCCCTTGACGACGCCCTGGACACTGTCGTGGTGGCCCTGGACTTTCGACAGGGTGTGGCCTCCTCGAGAAGCTCCGCGCTAAGGGGATCCAAGGCGACCTCCTTCAGCTCCTGGGAGACTACCTGCAAGGAAGGACGTTCCAGGTCGTCGTTAACGGGCAGGCGTCCCGTGGTGACGCAGTGGAGGTGCCACGTTCCCGCAGCAGGCAGCACCAACGCACCTTTGTGGGTAGAGTCTCCCGAATATGGAATGTGTTCACGGCCACCGTCCCTCACGTCCGGGGGATGAACACACAAGAAGTTAAGCTGGCGTCCCACCTCTGGAGAAACACACTTCCTAATCCAATGACACTTTAATGACAGTGCAGTGTGTATATATGTGATTGTTCATAATGTATGTTTTTATTTTTTAGATATTTTTTTATATAGACTTTATGCCCTTTGAATAGGCAGCACACGGCAGTGCACCTTTGGGTTTAGTAAATATATATGTATGTTTAAATATGAGAGAGAGAGAGAGAGAGAGAGAGTGTACAGCAGAACAAAAGTTAGAATAATTACTGAACGCATTTTTAACATTTTCGAGTCGTGTTGTTGTTGTTGTTGTTGCAGAAGGAGGCGGAGGAGGAGGAGGAGGAGGAGGAGGAGGAGAGGATTCGCTGGGGAGGTGGAAATAAAAAAGTTTGTGTGTCCCTGACGAAGCAAAATGAGAGTGGATAAAGTTTTTTTTATTCTTCATTATGTATAGTGTTCATTTATTTACTTCTTTCCGAGGTCACTCCACTTCTCTCTCCTCTCCTTCTTCCTTCTCCCTCATCCCCCTTTCTCCCCTTTCCTCCCTTAATTACTCTCCTTGAACTCACTCCACTTCTCTATCCTCTCCTTTCTCCTTCTCCCTTATCCCTTTTTTTCCCCTTTCCTCCCTTAATTACTCTCCTTGAACTCACTCCACTTCTCTATCCTCTCTTTTTCCTTCTCCCTCATCCCCCTTTTCTCCCCTTTCCTCCCTTAATAATTACTCTCCTTGA
This sequence comes from Eriocheir sinensis, assembly GCF_024679095.1. NCBI lineage: Eukaryota > Metazoa > Arthropoda > Malacostraca > Decapoda > Varunidae > Eriocheir > Eriocheir sinensis. Next base: position 3,645,944 of record NC_066567.1, on the reverse strand, counting down.
ACATCCTCCCACTCAAGTCACACATTCCTCTCCTTCCCTCCACTTTCTCCACTAAAATCAGCCTCTCCACTCCCCTTCACTGTACCACCACCAACTGTTCATTCATTCATAATTCCCACCGCTGTCACCATTTATTTTTTTTACTTATTTCCGTTCATCTTATACATCGCCATCTCTTCATCCACGGTCCCTTCCTCACCACGACAATCACCACCATCACCACCACTACATCATTTCTTTCTCTTTTTTTTTCTTCCTTCCTTTCTTTCTTTCTTTCTTTCTTTCCTTCTTTCCTTCTCTCCTCTCCTGTCCTCCTCTTTCACTTTCCGCTTTCATAACTTCTCCTCCTCCTCCTCCTCCTCCTCGTTCCTGTTCTCCTTTCCTCCTTCTCCTCCAACCTCTTTTGCCTCCATATCTTTCTCCTCCACCTTCCACTTCCCTCCCTTCCACCTTTCCTCACACTTACTTTTGCCTTCCTACCTTCCCCTCCATCCTTAACTACTACTACTACTACTACTACTACTACTACTACTACTACTACTACTACTACTATAACTACTACTATAACTACTACTACTACTATTTCCACCCTCAAGACCCACTACAAATACCTCTCATCTTTACCTTCTTCTTCCCCTTTTCCCCCTTTCCACCTCCCTCCACTTCCCCATTCCCTTCTCCCCTACTGTTACCTCCACCCCCTTCCTTCCCCTACCCTCCCACGCACCTCTCCCCCTCCTCCCCTCTATTACCTTTCACCCCCTTCCCTCTCCTCCTCCTCTCACCCCCTTCCTCTTCTCCCACTATTACCTCATCCCCTCCACCTCCCTCCCCTCTCATCCCCATCTTCCCCCTCCTCCCCTCCCCTCCCCCCCTCCCCCCTAAGAGATTGGTACACAAACGTGCTCCATTCCATAACATCAAATACACGTTCGTTAGATGTAATTGCTCCCCCTCCCTCCTCCCCCTTCCCCCTCCTCCCCCCTTACTCTCTGTATTGGTGATAACGGGAATACCATTGTCACTGCTACCATGATGTAAAGGTACCATTATGTATAGCTACCATTCATCTTGTTCTTTTCTTTCTTTCTTTCTTTCTTTCTTTCTTTTTTCTTTTTCAACCCTTTTCTTCTATAGTCACTGTTTTTATTTATTTATAGTTCCTTCATTATCATCATCTCTATCGCATCTATTCATCACTTTTTTTTATCATTATCATCATTTCATCACTTCATTTGTTTATGGTTCCTTCACCACCACCACCATCATCATCACCATCATCACTATTCTTCATTTACCATTTATTCACACCATCAACACCATCATCATCACTTCCCCTTCCATCCCCTATCCTCCCCTTCCTTCTCCTCTCCTCCCCTCACTTTCCCCTTCTGCCCCCTTCCCCTCTCCTCCTCTCACTTAACCCCTACCTTTCCTCTCCCATCTCCTCCCCCTCCTTCCCCTTTTTTCCCCACCTGTTCCTCTCCTCCCCTTTCCCTTGTCCCCTCTCCCCTTCACTGTATCATCACCATCCGTTCACTCATTCATAATTCCCACCGCTGTCACCATTTTTTTTTTTCTTACTGCCGTTCACCTTTGCATCACCATCCCTACACCCACAGTTCCTTTCTCACCATCATCATCACCACTACATATTTCCTTTCTTTCTTTCTTTCTTTCTTTCTTTCCCTCTCTTAACCCTCTGAAATAGATAGATAGACCCTTCTTTCTTTCTTTCTTTCCTTTTTTTCCCTCTCTTAACCCTCTGACATAGCTAGATAGACCCTTCTTTCTTTCTTTCTTTCCTTTTTTCCCTCTCTTAACCCTCTGAAATAGATAGATAGACCCTTCTTTCTTTCTTTCTTTCCTTTTTTCCCTCTCTTAACCCTCTGACATAGCTAGATAGACCCTTCTTTCTTTCTTTTTCTCTCTTAACCCTCTTAAATAGATAGATATAGACAGACAGATAGATAAATATATATAGATAGATAGATAGACAGCACCATACTTATCACCACCATTCACCATCACCACCATGTAGACCTTTTTATTCCTACCACCATCACCATAACCTCTACTTCCCCCCCCCTCCACCTCCCCACCACCACCACCTCCACTAATAATAATAATAATGATAATAATAATAATGATAATAATAATAATGATAGGAAAGACACCTGGATTCGTTTATTAATCACTTGCCCAGGTGTTCAGTGGCCACAAGTGTGAGGGCTTACCCCCCCACCCCCCTGCCCCCCCACCCCACCCCCCCAAAAAAAAGCACCTCTTCCCTCCCCCCTCTATCCACTCCACTTCCCCTTCCTCCTCATATTTATCACCCTCATTTTTCCTCCTTTCCTCCTTCCCTCCTCCTCATCCTTCCCTTAGGTTATCTGCATTAACTTTCCTCCTCCTCCTCTTCCTCCTCCTACTCTTCTTCCTCTTCTCGCCTTCCCTCTCTCGTCTTTCCCTTCTCCTTCATCACTTTTCTTCCTGTCCCCTTCCTTCCTTCCTTTTTTTCTATTTCCAGTGCTTAACGTTTCTCTCTCTCTCTCTCTCTCTCTCTCTCTCTCTCTCTCTCTCTCTCTCTCTCTCTCTCTCTCTCTCTCTCTCTCTCTCTCTCTCTCTCTCTCTCTCTCTCTCTCTCTCTTTCTTTCTTTCTTTCTTCTCTCTCTCTCTCTCTCTCTCTCTCTCTCTCTCTCTCTCTCTCTCTCTCTCTCTCTCTCTCTCTCTCTCTAACTTTAAAAATATCGCGATTTACTAACTTCTTGGCGTGGACATTTCCCAGGTGTCTTCTCCCTCCCCCTTCCCCTCTCCTCCCCTTCCCCCCCTGTCCCCTCACTTCCCCTCTCGTCCACTCTCCTCTTCCCTTCCCCTTCTTGTCCCCTTCCCTCCCCTCACTTACCCCTCATTTCTCCGTCTGTCCCCTTCCTTCTCCTCCCTTCTTTTCCCTTCTGCCCCTTCCCTCTCCTCCTCTCTCTCCTTAACCCCTACCTTCCTCTCCCATCTCCTTCCCTCCTTCCTCACCTGTTCCTCTCCTCCTTTCCCTTATCCCTCGCCCCTCTCTTCTCTCTTCCCCTCCCTTTCCTCCCTCCTGTCCCTTCACTTAACCCCTTCTCCCCTCTCTTCCCCTTTCCTGTATTCCTTCTCCTTCCCTTCCCTCCTGTTCCTTCCTTCCTCTTCTGTTCCCTTTCCCATCCCTCGCATATACCCCCGTCCTTCCTCTCTCCTCCCTTCCCCTCATGTCCCCTCTTTTCTCCTCCCCTTTCCCCTTCCTCCCTCACCTCCCCTTCTGCAATATGTCACGGTAAGGGGAATGGAATCGAATCACACACCCTTCACCCCAATCTCTTATCACACCATATTTTTCCCTCTCAGCTTCTCCCTTTAATCCAAAATACCTGCCCCCTTTGAACACCTCCCTATAAACTACCTCCCCTTCCCTACAACTGAACACATCCCCCCATTTCTCTTACCTCTCCCCTTTCCATTGCCTCCATCCTCCTCATCCTCCACGCATACACTCCTTCGAAGATGCCTATCACACCCCTTCAAATTACTCCCCTTTCCCCTCACCCCTTTCTCCCTTAGGGCCAGTTTTGCACGTTTGTAACTTGTTAGCTCCCCAACCAAACAGAAAATTCAGCGAAAATTCCTTATAGCTCCAGTGTTTGGTGTTGGTGGTTAAGAGGAGGAAATTTTAGGAAGCTATACAGGATATCTCATTATTATTAGTGTTTTTCTTTCTCATTTCCTTTGATCTCTCTTCCTCTCTGCCATCTCCATTTTTCTCTCCTCCCTGTCATCTCCATTTTTCTCTCCTCCCTGCCATCTCCATTTTTCTCTCCTCCCTGCCATCTCCATTTTTCTCTCCTCTTTGCCATCTCCATTTTTCTCTCCTCCTTGCCATCTCCATTTTTCTCTCCTCCCTGCCATCTCCATTTTTCTCTCCTCCTTGCCATCTCCATTTTTCTCTCCTCCTTGCCATCTCCATTTTTCTCTCCTCCTTGCCATCTCCATTTTTCTCTCCTCCCTGCCATCTCCATTTTTCTCTCCTCCTTGCCATCTCCATTTTTCTCTCCTCCCTGCCATCTCCATTTTTCTCTCCTCCCTGCCATCTCCATTTTTCCTCCCCTTCTTTCTTCTTTCTTCCTTCCCTGACCTCCCAGTTTCCCATTCTACTTTCCTCTCTCACACACCTTTCTCATTTCCCTCTTCCCCCCTTGCTATCTCCCTTTTTCCTCCCCGCCCCTCTTCTCCTTTCTTCCTTCCCTGACCTCCCACTTTCCCCTCTCCCTTATCTTCCGTCCCCTCTCTCCTCTCTTGCCCTCCCTTTCCCCCCTCTTGTCCCTTCACTTAACCCCTTCTCCCCTCTCTTCCCCTTTCCCTTATCCTGTTTCCCCCTCAATTCCTCTTCTGTTCCCTTTCCCTCTCCTTTCATTTAACCCCTTCCTTCCTCTCTCCTCCCTTCCCCTCTTGTCCCCTCTTTTCCCCTCTCACACACCTTCTTTCTCATTTCCCTCATGTCCTCTCCCCCCTCTTCCCCCTTGCCATTTCCCCTTTTCCTCCCCTCCTTTCTTCCTTCCCCGAACTCCTCTTTACTATAACAGATCATTGTGGATAATATAGCTTGGTGTGGGCGCTTACAATGCCTCTGTGTTGGACTGGCAAACTCGCCCTATGACCCAATCCTTAAAAATTCATTCCCTTCCTAAACTCCTCCGCGGTGCAGTGGTTAGCGTCCCTGACTATGAATCTGAGGGTCTGGGTTAATCCTCGCTCGGGTGGTCGGCGTGTAGGTCACCCAGCTGTTCATCCATTAATTAAACAAGGCTGCATATTACTCGCGATTTTTTTCTCTATATTACGGGCATTATCTTTTCCCGGTTTTCCTTCATTACTGTCAACACAAAAACACGGCCATTGAATGCACTTGAAGTAGGAAAAAAACGATTCATGTTACTTTCCTTCTTTCCTTCAACATTTTCTGCTTTCTTTTCCATATTCATTTTTTTTTATCCTTCCTTTCGTTGTAGTATTTTTGCAGGCTCCCAATGTTTCAACTTCATGTATATCATTTTCTTTCTGAATTTTTTTTTTACGCGAATGTTTATCTTGTACTAATAATCTTTTTTTTTTTATGTCTACGCCTATAGCGCCGGTAGGCTTGCTTGAGGGGCCTGGACGGTAGTCGGCTCCAGCCCGTCATGGCGCAGGCAAGTGTTTATAGTGGTGCCATCTTCTCTGTTGCCGTTCTTTTTTTTTCTAAGGGGAAAGAGAATGAAAACCCATGTAACTACGCTAAATCAGTAACTCTGGGCACCTGGGGAAGCCTGGGGAAGGTAAACTGTGGTGTCACCTGGCCAGCGTGATGTCACGCTGGCCAGGTGTCGGGTTTAATAAGGGTTCTCCCCCACCGCAGGCTCAAAGGGGCAGTGTGACGGAGATGAGCACCGCCACAACGCGCAGCTCCAGTCCAGTCTAGTCTAGTCCAGCCCAGTCCAGTCCAGTAGTAGGCGTGGGATTGTCTTTGTAACGGCTTCCACTTATAACTTTTTTTTTTCTTTTTTTTTACAACAAAGGAGACAGCTCAAGGGCACAAAAAAAGGAAACAATAATAAAAAAAGCCCGCTACTCGCTGCTTGCTTCTTGCTTGTTGATTGGCGTTGTTGTGTCTTCGTTTTGTTCAGTTTTCTTTTTCCTTCTGTTCCATATTGTTGTGATGTTTTTTCTGTCTCCAATTTCTTCCAGAGTTAATGGTTGACCTTACCTGCACATCCCTCACGACACATCCCCTCTCCCCCCCTCCCTTCACTCACCCCTAAAAAACACAGCCCTCTTTAAAACTACACTTCTCCCCTATATCTCTCCCCAAATTCCTCCCTTACTTTACCCCTTCCCCCCCTTCGACACATCTCTCCCTTCACCCCTCCCCAAATTCCTCCTTCCCTTCTCCCTTCATCCTCCCCAATTCCCCCTTCCTTCCCCCCCCCCCGACACATCTCTCGCCTTCACCCCTCATCAAATTTCTCCCTTCCTTTACCCCCCCCCCCCCGACACATCTCTCCCCTTCATCCCTCCCCAAATTCCTTCCTTCCTTTACACCCCCCGACACATCTCTCCCCTTCACCCCTCCCCAAATTCCCCCCTTCCTTTACACATCCCCCCCCGACACATCATCTCTCCCCCTCACCCCTTCACTCCGCCCTATACATATCCCACTTTTTGTCACCCCCATACATTTCTTCCCTTCACCCCTTCACTCCCCACTCAAAACACACCTCCCTTCCCTTTCTCCCCTTTATCCTCCCCAGAAAAAAAAACATCCCTACCTCCCCCTTTACCTCTCCCACAACATCCTCTCCTCTCCTCCCTTTCATCCCCTATATATAACTCATCCACTTATCCTCCCCAAAAAACTGTCCTTAGCTATCAAAGTGCCAACACTGGGGAGAAGAAGGGAGGAGAGGAAGGGAGGGGGAGAGGAGGGGAGGAGAAGAGGGAGGGGTCAGCATTGAGAAGGGGAGGATGGAAAGGGAGGAGGGAAGGGGAGGGGAGGATGGGGAGAGGCTGGGAAGGGGAAGGGGTAGGAGGTAGGGGAGGTAAGGGATGGGGTGGGGAGAGGGGTGGAGGGGGTAGTGACTTCCTTCTCTCCCATCTGTTCCTCCCTTTTTCCCTTCCCCACTTACCCTCATCTTCCTTCCTCTTCCCCTTTCTATCCCTTTCCCTTCTCCTTCTTCCCTTCCCATTCCATTATCATCTCCTTTCTTCCCTCTCTTTCACTTTCCCTCCTTTCCTTTTTTACCTTTTCCCTTCCCTTATTTACCCTCATCTCCCTTCCTCTTCCCCTTTCTATCCCTTTCCCCTCTCCTCCTTCCTTTCTCTTCCCATTTCCTTTCTTCCCTCTCACTTTCCCTCCTTCCCTTTCTTACCTTTTCCCTTCCCTTACTTACTCTTAACTCCATTCCCCTTCCCTTTTCTCTCCCCCTTCCTCACCCCTGCCTTCCTTCCCTTCAACTACCCTAACCCATGACTCCCCTTTTCTTCCCCCTTCTTTCCCCGTACCCTCTCTTCACTCCTTTTCCCTCAACAGTAACTCCATTCCCCTTCCCTTTCCTCTCCCCCTCCTTCACCCCTTCCTTCCTTCCCTTCAACTACCCTAACCCATGACTCCCCTTTTCTTCCCCCTTCTTTCCCCGTACCCTCTCTTCACTTCTTCTTTTCCCCTAATAGTAACCCCCTTCCCTTTTCCCTTTCTCTCCCTTTATACCCCTGCCCCTTCCTTCCCTTTCCCTACCATTATTATCTCCATTTCCCTTCTCTTTTTCCCCTTACGCAAAACCTACGCTGGTGATGGTGATGGTGGTGGTAGATTCCCTTTCTCTTCCTTTTCTTCCCCTTTCTCCTCTCCTCCTCTGATGCTCCTTCCTCCCACTTTCCCCTTCCTCTATTTCCCCTCTCACACACTTTCTTTCTCATTTCCCTCATGTCCTTTCATCCCTCGACCTTCCTGGCATTTCCCTTTTTCCTCCCCTCCTTTCTTTCTTCCTCGAATTCCTCCGTTCCCTTTCCCCTCCTTTTCATCCCTCGACCTTCCTGCCATTTCCCTTTTCCTCCCCTCTACTCCTTTCTCCTCCTTTCTTCCTTCCTCGAACTCCTCTTCATCCCTCTTTCTCCGTTTTCTTTTCCCTCTCTCTCCCCTCACACCTTGTCTAATCCCATTCTCAATACACCTCACTTTCCCCTCTTTTCCCTTCTCACCTATACATTCCTTCCCTTCTTCTTTTCATCCTCTCTCTTACCCCATTCTCTTCACCCACTCCTTCCCTCTTCCTCATCCTTGACTTTCCCCTCTTTTCCCTTCTCACCAACCTTCCTTACTTTCTTCTTTTCATCCTCTCTTTTACCCCATTCTCTTCACCTACTCCCTTCCCTCTTCCTCACCCCTATCTTTCCCTTCTCTCTCTATTTCCTCACCGACCTCCCTTCCCTTCTTCTTTTCAACCCCTCCTTTCCCCTCTTTTCCCTTCTCATCTACCTTCCTTCCTTTCTTCTTTTCATCCACTCTTTTCCCCCATTCTCTTCACCCACTCCCCTCTTCCTCACCCCTGATTCTCCCTTCTCTCTCTATTTCCTCACCGACCTCCCTTCCCTTCTTCTCTTCATCCCCTCCTTTCCCCTTCTGGTCTTCATTCCCCTTCCTTCCTTTCTCTTCTTAATCCCCTCTTATCTCTACTTCTCTTCCCCCACTCCCTCCCCTCTTTTTCCTCACCCAAACCCTCCCCCTCTTTCTTTCCTCCTCGCCCCTCCTTCCCTTCTCCTTCATCCCCTTTCTTTCTAACTCTCCACCCTCTCCTTTCCTTCCTCTTCTCCTTCCCTCTAATCCCCTCTTTCTCTTCACTTCCGCTCTCCATACTATAGCTACGCGGTGCTAATAGTTCTGGTGGTGGTGGTGACGGCGGCGGTGGTGGTGGTGATATTGGCGGCGGCGGCGGTGGTGGTGGTTGTGGCAGTGGTGGTGGAGGTGGCGGTGAAAGCCTCGAGGCAGCCCGGCCGTGTTAGCCTCAGTCTGGCCCGGGTCGTGGCGGTGGAGGGTCACGCCCCCCCAACCTCGCGCTTCTTAACACAACCCTCGGATCCTACGCCCGCGGCACAGAGGAGGCACGCCGCAGGACACCCCTTCCTCGGCAGGGTCCCAGGGGCGGCGCGAGGCCCTGCAGCCCCTGGGGTAGTACGGAGGCGCCACCTGGTGAGTACCTGGGGCTGTTGTTGCTAGGATGGGCGGCGGCGGCGGCGGCGGGGGTGAGGAACCTAGCGATCGGCAACAATGTGAGGGGAGGAAGGGGGGCGAGGGGGGCAGGGGGGTGAGGGGAGGAAGGAGAGGACAAAGGGAGAAGGGAGACGGCAGTGTGTGGGTGTGAGTGAGGGAGAGGTAGGTAGTGAGGGGAGAGAAATGGAATAGCAGGGTGGAGCGAGGGGAGTAAACGAGGGGAGAGTAAGGGGAGAGTAGAAGGGAGTGAAGGGAGAGGAAAGGAGTGAGGGAAAAGAAGGGAGAGTGAGGGAGAGATAAAGTGAAGTGAAGGGAGAGACAGAGAATGGTGGGTGTAGAAGAACGCGGGAGAACCAGAGAGAAAGAGTGGACAGGGAGTGAGGGGAGAAGCAGGGAGTGATGGGGGCGTAGAAGAGACGGGAAAGAGGCAGAGGGGAATGAAGGGAGAGAAGGGAGGTGACAGGGAGGCAGGGTGAGTGAGGGAGGTAAAGTGAAGAGGAGAGGCAGGAGTGGTGAGGGAGGTGAAGAGGAAGAGGGAGGTGAGGGAGGTGATGGGGAGGCAGGGTGAGTGAGGGAGGTGGGTGAAGTGAGGGGAAGGCAGGAGGTGCGGAAGGGCAGGGTGAGTGAGGGAGGTAGGGTGAAGAGGAGAGGCAGAGGGGAATGAAGGGAGAGAAGGGAGCGTGACTGGGAGGCAGGGTGAGTGTGGGGAAGGTAAGGTGAAGTGAGGGGAAGGCAGGGAGAGTGAGGAAGGAGGCAGGGTGAGTGAGGAGGAGGCAGGTGCGTGAGGGAGGTGGGTGAAGAGGAGGTGGAGGGAAGAGGGGGAGAGGAGGAGGTAAACTGAAGTGAGGGAGAGACAGGGCGTGTTGGGTGTGGAGAGCAGGGAGAGAAGCAGAGGGAGAGAGGGAGAGTGAGAGAGGTAAACTAGATGGGGAACGACATGGCGTGTAGGGTGGAGTAGAAGGAACAGGGAGAGTAAGGGGAGAGAGGCAGAGGGGAGAGGGGAGGAGGAAAACAATGGAGTAGGGAGTGAGGGGAGAGGCAAGTTGGAGTAAGGGGAGAAGCAGGTTGGAGTGAGGGGAGTAAAATGAGGGAGTAGAAGTGGAGTGGAAGGGAGGAAGGGGAGAGAGAGTGGAGGGAAGAGGAAGGAGAGTGAGAATAAGGGAGGCAAAAAGTGAAGAAAGGGAGAGTGAGAGGGAGGGAGAGAGAGAGAGGGAGGAGTAGCAGGCAGAGTGGAGGAAGGGAGGAAGAGGAGGAGGAAGAGGAGAAATAAGAGGGAGGAAAGGAAAGCGAAAGGAGAGTTGCAGGTAGTGAGGGGAGAGGAAAGAGGGGAGTAAGAGGAGGCAAGAGGGGAGAGAAGGGGAGGGGAGGGAGAACAGTCAGGAAGTCAAGGGAATGTGAGGGGAAAGAAGGGACCACTTGAGAGAGAGAGAGAGAGAGAGAGAGAGAGAGAGAGAGAGAGAGAGAGAGAAAAAATAACCAACAAATTAAAGAGAATAAAACAAACATAAGAGAAAAAAAGAGAGAGAGAGAGAGAGAGAGAGATAACACCAGAAAATTAATAAAGAGAACAAATTCAAACAACAAAAAAACGAGAGAGAGAGAGAGGGGTTAGGGAGGTAAAATGACATGGGGAGGGGGGGGGGGGGAAGTGATGAACGAAAGAGCGGAAGAAGAGACAAGAGAAATGAGGAGAGAAAAAAAAGAGAAGGAGAGAGGAGGAGACAAGAATGATAGAGAGGAGGAAAGAAAGGTGGAGAGAGAGGAAGAGAAGGAGACGGGAGGGAATAGCAAGAGGGAGAGAAAAGGGGAAGTGAGAGAGAATGGAAGAGGGGAAAAGAGGGAAACGAGGAGGAGGAGGAGGAGGAGGAGGAGGAGGAAATGATGATGAAAGGACGACCATGGAGGAGGAGGAGGAGGAGGAGAGAAAGACACAGATGGAAGATAAAGTGAGGGAAAAGTGAAGTGGAGGAAGGAGGAGAGGAAGGAGGAGGAGAGGAAGGAGAGTAAGGAGGAGGGAGGGAGGAGGAGGAGAGAAAGGAGGGAGGAGGAGGGAGGGAGGAGGAAAGATGAGAGGAAAAAAGGAGGAAACCATGAGTTGGAGGAAGAGAGAACAATAGAGCAAAGGAAAAAAGGTATAGAAGAGAGAGAGAGAGAGAGAGAGAGAGAGTTGAATATTCCAATACCATTAGTCAGTGGCTTTCCCCTTCAATTCCCCTGCACCTCTATTATCTCTCTCTCTCTCTCTCTCTCTCTCTCTCTCTCTCTCTCCATACCTTTTTCCCCTTCTTCCTCTTCTTTCCTTTTTTTTTCCTCCCTTTTTCCTCCTCCTCCTCCCTGTCCTCTCATTCTCCTCCATCACTCCTTAATCTCCTCTTACCTCCTCTCTCTCTCTCTCTCTCTCTCTCTCTCTCTCTCTCTCTCTCTCTCTCTCTCTCTCTCTCTCTCTCTCTCACTTTCCCCTCCTCTTGTAATCCATCTCTTTATTAATTTTCGCTTTCTTCCTGTCTTTAGTTCTCTCTCTCTCTCTCTCTCTCTCTCTCTCTCTCTCTCTCTCTCTCTCTCTCTCTCTCTCTCTCTCTCTCTCTCTCTCTCTCTCTCTCTCTCTCTCTCTCTCTCTCTCTCTCTCTCTCTCTCTCTCTCTCTCTCTCTCTCTCCCCTCCTCCTCTCACCTTTACTCCATTATTTCTGCTTAATTTATTTCCCCTCTTTAATTTCCTTTCTTTTCCCCTCTTCCCTACTTTCCCTTCCCTTTACCTCCCTTCGTGTTCCCCTCACTTTCCTTTCTCTTCTATCCCTTCCCTTCCCTCCTTTTCCCCCTTCCCCTTTCTCTCTCTCTCTCTCTCTCTCTCTCTCTCTCTCTCTCTCTCTCTCTCTCTCTCTCTCTCTCTCTCTCTCTCTCTCTCTCTCACACACACACACACAAGCACACACACACACACACACACACACACACACACACACACACACACACACTCACACACACACACACTCATAAACTTGGCCTGTTTTTTAATGTTTAACAATGCTGTAAAATAAGAGAGAGAGAGATTTATGGGCTGACAAAGAGAGAAACGTGTGTTTGTGTGTTTGTATGTGTGTGTGTGTGTGTGTGTGTGTGTGTGTGTGTGTGTGTGTGTGTGTGTGTGTGTAATTCACCACGGCCTGATCATGTGCTGGACTCGTAATCGCCAGCAGGCACCCTCCCGACGTGAGCAAGTGCTCATTATCGTCGATCTCTGGGTACTGCAGGACCTCACACACACACCCCATCCCCTTGAGGGGACAGTAACTCCTAGACAACGGAAGCATCCGGCCGGAGCGGGGCTCGAACCGCCGCATGTTTGGCCGTTAAGCCCCACAGCGCAGCGCTCTGCCGATTGAGCCACCGTTGGTGTTTGTTTGTGTGTGTGTGTGTGTGTGTGTGTGTGTGTGTGTGTGTGTGTGTGTGTGTGTGTGTGTGTGTGTGTGTGTGTGTGTGTGTGTGTGTGTGTGTGTGTGTGTGTGTGTGTGTGAGAGAGGAACAATCAATGGTACTCCTGACTACTGCGACCTATGGGAGATAGGGAGAGAGAGGAGGGAGGGAGAAAATGGAGGGATAGGTGAAGGAAAGAGAAGAGGGAGAGGAGGTGAGAGGAAGAGTTGGAGGTAATGTTTGTGGAGCTGCACCTCATCTCCCTAATACCACCTCCTCCTCCTCCTCCTCCTCCTCCTCCTCCTCCTCTTCCTCCTCCATAACAACTTGATTTTTGGAGGGGAAAATGCGTGAAGGAAAAAAAGGAAAAGAAGAGGTAAAACGAGGAGGAGGAGGAAGAGGAGGAGGAGGAGGAGGAGGCCTAGATGAATAAGTAATAAGGGAGAGGAAACAAGGGGAAAGAGGAGAGGAAAAGTAATTATACCCGACAGGTGGACTGACGGGGGGGTCATTAGAGAGAGAGAGAGAGAGAGAGAGAGAGTAAAGGTAAGGGGAATGAAGGGGAAGTAGAATGTATGAGAGGGTTAAGGGCATAGGAGGGAGAGGGGAAATGGAGAGGGGAGAAGAGGTGAGGAGGGGGTGGGGGAGGGAGACGCTAAGGGAACCGGTTAGGGAGGAAAGAGGGGAGAGGAGGGGGAGGAAAGAGTGGAGGGATAAGTGTAAGGTATGCAATGGAGGGGAAAATAAAAGGGAGGGGAAAATGAGGGGAAAGAAATAGGATGAAAAATAGGAAAAAAGTACATAGGAAGAATGAATAGAAAACTGAAAAGGAAAAAGAATGAATGGAAGAAAAGGATGAAAAAGGAAAGAGGGGAGAGAAGTAGAGTGTAATACATACAAATGAGGGGAGAAAGAGAGGGGAAAATGGGGATAAAATAATGAACAATAGATAGGTAAGAAAAGGGAGGAGATTCAGGTGAGGGTAGGGGGAAAGTAAAGGGAAGGCGAGGGGAAAAAGAGGGGAAATGAAGAGGAAGAAAGGAGGGTAAGAAACTGTGATGATGAGAGATTGAGAAGACTTTGAATGTTAAGGGAAAGAACAGGAAAGAGGAAGTGAGGGGAAGTGAGGGAAAGTAAGGGGAAAATGAGGGGAAGGTAAGAGGAAATGAAGGATGAGATTAGGGGAGATAAGAGTGAGGTAAGGAAGAGGTGATGGAGGTAAGCAAAGGTGAGGGGAAAAGAGAGGGGAGGTGAGGGGAAGAGAAAGGGGAGAAAGGGGGGAAGAGAGGGGAAGGGGAGTAAGGTTAAAGTAAGGAGAGGTAAGGGAAGGTAAAGGAAGGTTTGTGAAATCAAGCGGAGGGAGGGGTAAGACTAGGGAGATGTGAGGGGAATAGAGAGGGAGTGAGGGGAGTGAGGAAGGTGAGGAGGTAAAGGGAGGTGATAGGAGGTCAGACGAAGTGAGGGGAAGATATGGGGAGGTGAGGGAGAGGAGGGGTTGGGGAATGGGGGGAGGGTTTAACATCTGAATCAACAAGGAGGGAGAGAGTGATCTATCCTTTCCTGTTCTACTCAGTTAAACAGTGTCTTTGTACAGAGAGGGAGGGATGCTATTACGAGGAGAGGCAGAGAAGAGGGAGGAGTAAATAATGAGGGAAAAAGGAGAAAAAACATGACTTGGAAGACGAAAAACAAAGAATAAAAAGAAAAAAGATGAGAGAGAGAGAGAGAGAGAGGGGGGATGCTATTACGAGGAGAGGGAGAGAAGAGGAAGGGGAGTAAATAATGAGGGATAAAAGGAGAAAAAAACATGACTTGGAAGACGAAAAAACAAAAGAATAAAGAAAAAAGGTATAGATGAGAGAGAGAGAGAGAGAGAGAGAGAGAGAGAGAGAGAGAGCGGAAATTGTGCAAATGGAGACAAATCGAGCAAAACTTGGAACGAGAAACAGATGAAGACAAATAAGACAGATAGACAGAGATTGACAGAGAGACAGACAGACGAAGATTGATACACAAACAGACAGACACAGATAGATAGATAGATAGACAGTCAGGGATGCAAAATGAGACAACACACACACACACACACACACACACACACACACACACACACACACACACACACACACACACGCACACACACACAAGGAGGGCAAACTAACCGAAGATAAAAACACAGATTCATTTATTGATAAGCGATTCTCTCTCTCTCTCTCTCTCTCTCTCTCTCTCTCTCTCTCTCTCTCTCTCTCTCTCTCTCTCATTCACTCTCGTTTTTTATATTTTTTTCATATGTTTGTTTTTGTTCCTTTTAATTAATTTTCTGGTGTTATTTCTCTCTCTCTCTCTCTCTCTCTCTCTCTCTCTCTCTCTCTCTCTCTCTCTCTCTCTCTCTCTCTCTCTCTCTCTCTCTCTCTCTCTCTCTCTCTCTCTCTCTCTCTCTCTCTCTCTCTCTCTCTCGTTTTCATAATTTTTCATATATTTGTTTTGTTCCGTTTAATTAATTTTCTGGTGTTATTTTCTCTCTCTCTCTCTCTCTCTCTGATGATTTTTCCGATCATAATTTCTGCATTAATAGAGAAAACAACAACAACAACAACAACAACACCACCAACAATAATAATAATAACAATAATAATAACAACAATAATATCAATAACAATCTCGTATCAATATTTTTCTAATGCTTCGTGTCGCGCCAATCCATTAGGGAACATTCAAGTGGAAAAATAAAATGAATATATAAACATCGGGAAAAGGTTAGAGTCTGGCGTTTATAGTTCTGGGAAGCGCGCGCCATCTGTTGAGTTATTCAGGCATTTATTGTTTATTTATTGACGGTATAGATTTTTTTTTCCTAGTCTGTCTGTCCCGCCGTATAGGGATGAGGTTGCCAGGTATTGCTATTCATTGATTTCGAGACGCCAGGTAAATACAGGTGAATAGGTGAGATTCTTCTGTCTCTTATGTAACTTCTACTACTACTGATGCTCCTACTACTACTACTACTACTACTACTACTTTTACGAAATGAAGCAGGTGAAGAATTATATGCAAGAAATAGAAAAAAGAAAGAAAATTAAAGCAACATGATTCTCTTGTAAATAAATAAGCAAAAGAAAAGTAAAAACTAGGCGTTACTACTACTACTACTACTACTACTACTACTACTACTACTACTACTACTGCTATTTATACTACCACTACATTTACTACTACTACTATTATATCAGGCAAATAATTTATACCCTCACACACACACACACACACACACACACGCACACACCTGCCCCCTTCCTCCTTCCCACACCTGTCCCTTTACCTGTCACGCCACTCCCCAATTAACTCACTCTCAGGTGCGTGTGGGTCCTTTATACTGCGGGTTTCTCATAACAGAGCAATCTACGCTTAGCCTCTGTGCTCGTTTCCATCACCCTTCCTTACTTAACATCTCGCTGGGTACAGGTAAGGTGATATTAATTCATATAGCTCACCCTTTACCTGTTAGTGTAAATTTTCCCCCCCTCCCAGTTTACCTTTTTCTGTAGTAGGTGAGGGTGGTCTGAGGGTAAAGTGAGGGGAATGTAAGGGGAAAGTGAAGGGGAATAAGGGAACACAAAGGAAGAACGAGGCTGTTTGTGACAAGCTTCACTAACTATCTAATCAAAGGTGGAAGATGAAGGACAGCAAAGGCGAAGGCTCCTCCCACCCCATCCCTCCAACCAAAGCTGGCAGGAAAGGAAAAAGAACCATGCAGCATGGAAAAACTGCATGGAAATTTGTAGGAAAGAGGAAAGAACTACCATTACTGCTACCACTAACCGGGCGATAAAAGCGGACAAGGACACCAGTATTCGAAATAACTTAACGTTATTACGACAATGAGTAATATCTTAGTTGCTGGTTGGATTCAAAATACTTGTCAAATCTATTCTTGAAGGCCGTAACTGTTGTACTATCAACGACATCACAGGATAGAGAGTTCCAAACATTAACAACTCGATTGAAGAAGAAGTGTTTAGCTTCGTGCGACGAGAATCTTTTACCACTTATCTTCAAATTGTGATTTCTTCTTGTTCTATTTGATCGATCAATTGTAAAGTAATCTTCCGCATTAATATCACTGAATCCTTTAAACATTTTAAACACTTCTATTAGATCGCCTCGCATTCTTCATTTTGATAGGCTGAATAAATTTACTTCTTTAAGCCTTTGTTCATATGATAAATTTCTCAACCTAGGAATCATCTTTGTTACTCTTCGTTGAACCCGTTCCAACTTTTCTATGTCTTTTCTGTAATAGGGAGACCAAAACTGTACACAGTACTCTAGACGGGGTCGAACCAACGAATTATACAGATTTAATATTACTTTTTCCGATTTATTATTAAAGACTCGTCCGATGAAGCCAACCAGTTTGTTTGCAGTTTTAACTACCTCTGAACAATGCTGACCGGGCTTTAAATCGCTTGATATAGTGATTCCAAGATCCTTTTCTTTACTTTCTGCAGAAAGTTGTTGGCCATTCATTACGTACCGAACGCGATTGTTATTTTTTCCGATGTGCAACACTTTACATTTGTCAACGTTAAATTCATTTGCCATTGATTGGCCCAACGTGCAAGTCGATCTAGATCTGATTGTAAAGCTTCTTCGTCGAGTGTCGCAGTTACTTTACTAGCAATTTTTGTGTCATCAGCAAATTTTGATACTTTGCAAGTGAGCCCATCATCGATATCATTAACATAAATTAAGAAGAGCATGGGGCCAAGCACTGATCCTTGAGGTACGCCGCTTCTGACATCAAGCCAGTTAGATGTAACACCATTTAGAACTACTCTCTGTTTCCGCTCAGAGAGCCAGTCCGCAAGCCAATAGTGAATGTTACCCGAGATACCGTGCGCCAGTAGTTTGCTGAGCAATCGTTGGTGGGGGAAAACTTATGGGAAGGTGAGGGGCAAGAACGGGGGAAAGTGAGGGAAATGTGCGGGAATGTGGGGGAAAAGTGAGGGGAAGGTAAAGAGGGGGAATGTAAGGAGAAAGTGAAGTGAATGTGAGGGATAGTGAGGGGAAGTAAGGAGAAAGTAAGGGGAATGTGAGGGACAGGGACGGGACTGTGCGGGGAACGGGCGGGGCCGGAGGTGAAAGTGAGGGGAATGTGAGGGGAATGTGAGGGGAAAGTGAGGGAAAGTAAGGACACCTCTCCTCCCGAAACTGACCCCTTTTTCGGCCACCTCTTTTGATTCTTTTTAGGGACAGCGAGTAGTGGACTTTTTTTATTATTTCCTTTTTTTGTGCCCATGAGTTGTCTCCTTTGTTGTAAAAAAAAAGGAGAAAGTGAGGGGAATGTGAGGGAAAGTGAAGGGGATGTGAGGGGCCATATTCGTATACATTTCGGCGAGCAAGCACACCCATTTGACAAGGCTTTCCTAGGAGTTGTGGTGGGCTTTCCATGGGTAGTTTTATGACCCTGGTTGTAGTGTGACGAAGCTTCTGTACCTTAAACGTGAAAAAAAGCAAACACAATTAAACTTTTTGGCCTTTAAAAATAGTAGATGTATGACAAAAGCGACTGAAAATACTAACTTACGGCTCGCTTGTGGCTGCGGGACTGTAGTGGGCGGGGCTTAAGTGTCCAGTTACAGTGAATGGAGTATGGCTCGCCTCGCCTTCCCAAGATTCCCAAAGGTACACTTCTACCCGCGAAGATGTGTAACCCTTCTTCTTTCTTCCTTTATTTATTTTTAAGAGGAGGAGGAGGAGGAGGAGGAGGAGGAAGAGGAGGAGAGCCTCTCCTTCCTAACAAAAATGAGAGAGAGAGAGAGAGAGAGCGAGTGAGATATGAGGGGGGACAAGGAGAAGAGTCTTCACAAACTCAGCAAAACCAAGAGAAAAAAAGAAGCAAAAAAACAACAACAAAAAACAAACCCAGTGAACAAACAAACAAAGACAGCGAGGTAATCTTTGTTTAGGGTACGAACGAATTACCAGTAAGTCGACGATTGATACTAAGTCGACGAAAAATTAGCAAGTCGATGAATCACAGCCAACGCAACAAGAGAAAGACTGACTTGGATATTAAAGGTGTGCGATGTTACCTGGCTGGGACCGCACAGGGGAAAACGGAACAGGTGAGGAGAAAGTAACTAGAGAGGACTGCAGAAAGGAACAGGTGGAGAGAGTGGGAAGATTAAGGTAAAATGGGACAGGACAGAACGTAGAGGAGGGTGGAGCGAAGGTTATTTGAGAGGAATGAAGAATGGAACAGGTGGAGAGAGTGAGCAGGAAGGTAAAATGGGACAGGACAGAACGTAGAGGAGGGTGGAGCGAAGGTTATTTGAGAGGAATGAAGAATGGAACAGGTGGAGAGAGTGAGCAGGAAGGTAAAATGAGACAGGGTAGAACGTAGAGGAAGGTGTAGCGAAGGTTATTTGAGAGGAATGAAGAATGGAACAGGTGGAGAGAGTGAGCAGGAAGGTAAAATGGGACAGGATAGAACGTAGAGGAAAGTGGAGCGAAGGTGATTTGAGAGGAATGTAGAATAGAACAGGTGGAGAGAGTGAGCAGGAAGGTAAAATGGGACAGGATAGAACGTAGAGGAAGGTGGAGCGAAGGTTATTTGAGAGGAATGAAGAATGGAACAGCCTCAGAACAGGTGGAGAGAGTGAGCAGGAAGGTAAAATGGGACAGGACAGAACGTAGAGGAAAGTGGAGCGAAGGTAATTTGAGAGGAATGTAGAATAGAACAGGTTGGGGAAAGTAATTATAGAGGAAGGTAGAACGTAACAGGTAAAGAGAAAGTAATTAAAAAGTGTGGAAAGAGAAAACAGGGATTCAGAAATGGACGCAAGCAGGTGAAATAAAACAGAAATTAAGACAAGGTACAAAAATATGATGGCAATGAAAGTAAAGACAGAGAGATGGACTGAGGAAGATGAAATGAAAAAAGAAATTAATTAAGAAAAGTTACAATATAAGCTCATGAAGGCAGCAAGGGAGGGAAAGAGGACAAGTAAACAAGTAAATATGATAACACACACACACACACACACACACACACACACACACACACACACACACACAGGGGAGTAGATCAGTGGAATGTATGAACTGAAAAATTCGTTTGCTAAAAAAAAAAAAAAATTCATTGTTTTATAGAAAATATTTTAAAGCAATATTAAAAGTCTGGATACACAAGCTTGACATAAACAATTAAGTGAGCGCACACACACACACACACACACACACACACACACACACACACACACACACACACACAACAGGAGTAGAACAGTGGAATTTATGAACAGAAAAATTCGTTTGCTAAAAAAAAAAAAAAATTCATTGTTTTATAGAAAATATTTTAAAGCAATATTAAAAGTCTGGATACACAAGCTTGACATAAACAATTAAGTGAGCACACACACACACACACACACACACACACACACACACACACACACACACACACACACACACACACACGCGTTATATTAAAAAGAAAGATAGAAATTTCACGTAACAGGCTTTGCTGAATTTACACAACAGAAATATAGAAACAGATGAAAAAAGGGTGAAAAAGACAAAAATAAATTGAGATAGATAGAGAGAGAGATACAAAGCGAGGGATACAAGAATTAATATTTCATCAATGACGTTCAAAAGTATTTCCCTGGAGGGAGACATCAAAAACAATGCCTTTAGTTATGTATATATTTTTTATTTATTTATTCATGTTTATTTGTTTATCTGCCACAGCAACATTTATTAATTTATATTTTGTAAACTGTTAAAGGGATTCTGATATTTGTGAAGCATTGTTGAAGCACTGCTGTGTGTGTGTGTGTGTGTGTGTGTGTGTGTGAGAGAGAGAGAGAGAGAGAGAGAGAGTCATCCATATTGTCCATGAGTTTATCTAAACCTTTTCATGCTTGTGTCTATCGTGTTGGCACACAACGTGACTGTAAGCCTGTTCACTCATCCACCGCTCTGTTAGTAAACCAGCTCTTGCCTGTGCCTTTGCTGAATCTGAATTTATCCAACTTAAACCCATTGTTACGCGTTTTACCTGGCCCTCTTACCACCAGAACCTTATTAACATCACCCTATTTATAAACTTTGAACAAGTCTTTAATCTTCTTTCCAAATTCTCTTGTCTAATATTATTCAATCTCCTCTAATCCTCATTTTAGTTTTTTTCTTTTCTAATCCTGTTTTCTAATCTCTTTTAATCCTTATTTTTAATCTTCTTTCCAAATTCTCTTGTCTAATCTTTCGTAAAATCCTCCTCCTATAATTTTCTTGTAATCATCGTACCTGAAATGCCACGCTGAGCTACTTCAAGAGGAACTAAATAGCCTGAATGAGTGGACTAACAAATGAGTGATGAACTTATTTATTTTTCTTTCCAAATTCTCTCTAATCTTTTGTAACCCTTCTTTTATACTTTTCTTATAACCGATGTACCTGAAAGGCCACGCTTAGGATACTTCAGGAGGAACTAATGTCGGTTTTGTGAGACACTCGCTTCTCACACCAACTATTTCTAAAGGTCAAAGAGGGGATCAATCGGGTTCTAATGAGCGTTTCTTTAAGTTCACGGTACAAAAGAAGGGTCACACTACCACCAGGGTCATAAAACTACCCCTGGAAATGCCCAAAACTCCTACGAATGCCTTGTGAAATGTGTGAACTTGGGAAAGAAAGTTTCGTTTAGTCGGCGCAACATCTGTGGTCATATGCCGGAGAGAGACAAAAGGGGAAGGAATTATAGGAGAAGGGAACAGACCCCAGGAGACGGGACCCCCCCCGATTATTACCTGGTACCCGTTCACTGCTGGGTGGACAGGGGCGTATGGTATCGGAAATGCCGCCCAAATTTTTCCACTCCGTCCGGGAATCGAACCCGGGCTCTCGGTTGTGAGCCGAGTGTGCTAACCACTGCACCACGAAGCCCCCCGTGTGAACTTGGGCGACGAAATGTTTAGTAATACGGCCCCTTAAGGTGACCTGTATGAGTGGCCCAACAAATGGGTGATGCAGCTCAACATCGATAAAATGCAACGTCAGTAGCGTGGGTAGAGATAAACACCTAAGTAATAAATCATCAAATAACACGCTTCTTGGTCGCTCCAGCTGTGAGAAGTGTGAGCTCTGACCCGCCGGCCCAGAAATCACTGCATCACCGCCAGAAAACGCGCAGATAGTCTTGGTCTTTGTTTCGAGAAGCGTAAACAACCGGAGCTCAGAACTTATCCTGACCCTTCTTTTGTACCATGAACCTGAAGAAACACTCATTACAGCCCGATTGACCCGCTCTTTGACCTTTAGAAATAGGTGATGTGAGAAGCCAAAGTGTCTTATTATACCGAACTAAGTGTTGCCGAGTTATGTAAGTTAACCTCTTTTAGTCTTCCTTGGATCATTTTTATCATTCTCCTCTGTATTGCCTTGAGGGAATCTATATCCTTCCTGTAACACGGGCACCAAAACTGAACGGCATACTCCAGGTGAGGCCCAACCAGCGCGGTTGGGCCTCACTCTGTGATTTCTTCTAAACTTTCTTTGTAGTTTATTTTTTTCTAATCATCATTTCAAATAATTATCAATCGTCTGTTCCAATCTCTTCCACTTATTCCAATCGTATTTGCATATATTCTTTCTTATCTCATATTTTCGCGTCTTCTCTAATTCCTTTTTCCAATTTTCTCTAAACCTATTTCCATTTTCTTTTCACTGAGTCTGTAATCTCGCTCCACTTCCTTTCAGTCTCGTGTATCTAGTCCCGTTTTCATTATAAGTCTCCTCCGCGCGTCGTATAATTAAACCTGTAGCTCAATTCGCCTCGGTTCAGCTTAGTTCAGTTCGGCCTCAACCCGGGTAAGGACGAGGCCGAGGATGACATTTCTGAACAGCGCGGCGCCTTCAAGG
The DNA here is from genome assembly GCF_024679095.1 of Eriocheir sinensis. Lineage (NCBI taxonomy): Eukaryota > Metazoa > Arthropoda > Malacostraca > Decapoda > Varunidae > Eriocheir > Eriocheir sinensis. The sequence continues at coordinate 3,623,832 of NC_066567.1, read as the reverse complement.
GACGTAAAGAGGATGGATGAGGAGGCTGCGTCATTGTTTTTTCTTTTATGCATGTCAATTTATTTTTAAGACTGGAAGGAGGAGGAGGAGGAGGAGGAGGAGGAGGAGGAGGAGGAGGAGGAGGAGGAGACGGACGAGAATATATGAAGCAGGATCAGTAGCCGGAGGAGAAAAAGAAGAACGAGGAGGAGGATAAGGAGGAGGAGGAGAGGAGGAGGAGGAGGAGGAGGAAGTGTAGAAATAGGAAGAAAAGGAAAACAGAAAAAAAACTCACAAAAAACAAACATCAAACAAAAAGTGATGACGAAGGAGGGAAGTAAAAAATAAATAAATAAATAATTAAATAAAAATAAAGGACAAAAAGTTATTATAATGATGGATGATGAAGCTAAGTAAGGTGAAAACAAAGAGGGGTAAGGAGAAGAATGGAAAAGAAAGGGAAAAGGGGGAATAGGAACAGAAATAAGAAGGAAAAAAATAATAAATAAAACTAGAAAATGGCCAAAAAACAACAACAACAACAAACAGAAAACGAAGAGTAATGACGAAGGAGGGAAATAAAGAAAATCTGGAGGCGGGTCTTGGCTTTACCTGCGAGACACACCTGAGCGAAATGCGATTACCTTGATGTGTGTGCGTGTGTGTGTGTGTGTGTGTGTGTGTGTGTGTGTGTGAAGGGTATTCACACACACACTCACGTGAACAGGTGTATACAGCTAATCAACCTCACCTTTTTATTTTCCTACTTCCCTCCCTTCCCTCAACCCTTTCCCCCATCACCCCTTCCATTATCACTTTTTCCTCTTACCCTTTCACCTCATTATCTATTCCTATCTCACTCTCCTTCCCTTCCCCCTCTTCATTTAAATCCCTCTCTTCTCCCTTCAATGCTGGTTTAACATCTTTCCCATCCCCAGTTTCTCTATTTACTCATTCATATTTTTTTTACTATTTCTCTTTTCCCCTTCACTTTCTATTTCCTTTCATATTTCGCTCACTTTCTTTCCCTCTCTTCACTTGACTCTTAACTATTTTCCTACGCCTTTTCCTTTTTACTCCTTTCGATTCACTTTATGTTTGCTCTTTTTTTCCTTCACTTCCTTATTCATCCTTCCGTTTCACTTATTCCCTTCTTTCACCATTCACTCCTATCCCTCTTTACTTTCCCCTTCTTCACCCTTTTCCCTTCCTCCCCATTCATATTCCGGTCACACCCATTTTTCCTTTTACTTCCCTCTTTATCCTCCCCTCCACTTTCCGTTTTCCCCTTCCCCTATATTTCCCATTCTTCCCCAACACGTCCAGTTCTCCCCATCATCTCTCTCTTTCCCTCCTTCCCCTTCCCCTCCTATTACCCTTTCTCTTTACATCCTTCTTTTCCCTCACTTCCCTTTTCGCTTTGTTTCTTATTCCTCTTCATTTTTTTCATTTATTTCCCTTTTCTATATTACCCATTTTCTCTACCTTTTCCCTCTCGTTTCCCTTTTCCTCATACTCCATACTTATCTTTTCCCTTTACTGTCCCTCTTTCTCCCATTTCTTTTTCCCTCTCTTCCTCTTTTACCCATCACACATTCCCCTCAACCTTCACCCTTCTTCACCCCTTCCCTCATTGATATATCTCCCCTCTTCTCCCCTCCCCCACCTTTAATCTTCCTACCTTTCACCCTGTCACCCCTTCATCCTTCTTACCGTTTACTATCTCCCCTTTTATTTATTTTCTTCTTTTCCTTCATTCTTTTCCTCCTCCTTCTCTTCTCTGCTTTTTCCTCATCTTCGCTAACTCTTTAATTCTTGTCTAATCTCCTCTTCTCTTCCTTCTCTTCCTCTTTCTATTCTATTTTCTTCTTCCTTTTCTTTTAATATTCCCATATTTTTTTTTCTTATCCTTCTTTCTCTTTTCCTTCTGCTATATTTCTTCTTCTTCTTCTTCTTCACACTTCCCTCATTTTTTCTCTTCCCTTATCTATGTCAAAACTCTCTCTCTCTCTCTCTCTCTCTCTCTCTCTCCTCTCAACCTACTTTACTCCTCCTCCTCCTCTGCCACTTCCTCCTTCTTCTCCTTTTTACCCTTCATTATTTATTAGCTGATCATAAATCTTCCTTTTCTTTTCGTCATCTCTCTCTCTATCTCTGTCTGTCTCTCTATCTCTCTCTCTCTCTCTTTCCTATTATTCACAACTCATATCTCCTTCTCCTCCTCCTCCTCCTCCTCCTCCTCTTCTTCCACCTCCACCCGCACCTCCTCTTCCTCTTCCTTTTGCTCTTCCTCTACGTCCACTTCCACCCGCACTTCTTCTTCTTCTTCTTCTTCTTCTTCTTCGTCCTCCTCCTCCTCCTCCCGTGAATGAAGAGACACGTGCGTCACTGTGATTGGCCGAAGCGTCCACCAATAGGCGTCAAGAATCGCTCTCCTGCAATGCGCTAAACAAACCAATAGCGAGAGAGAGAGAGAGAGAGAGAGAGAGATGGTGGGTAGGGGATGTGTCACGTAGTTTTGTAAGGGTTAATTTCGCTGTTCTGTCTGTTCATTATTCCTCCTCCTCCTACTCCTCCTCCTCCTCCTCTTCCTCCCACTCCTCCTCTTCCTCTTCCTCTTCCTCCTCCTCCTACTCTTCCTCCTCTTCCTTTTCCTCATTTCCTCTCTTCCATTTTATCATCCTCTTTTTTCTCCTCTTCATTTCTCCTTTGTGTCCTCTTTATTCTCTTCCTCTTCCTTTCCCTCCTCTTCACAATCCTCCTTCTCCCCTTCCTCCTGTTTTCCTTTCTTCTTCTTCGTTTCCTCTTCTTCCCTTTTTTTTATTTTCTTCCTCTGTAACTATCTTTTTTTTCTATTGTTTCTTTCTTTTTCTTTCTTCCACCTCCTCCACCTCTTCTTTTTTCTTCTTCTTTTCTCAATCCGCCTGATTTGCATTTATTTATCTTTGTTTGTTCATATTTCTCCTCCTCCTTTTTTTCTCTTTGTCTCTCCTCCTCCACTCCTCCTCCTCCTCCTCCTCCTCCTCCTTCTCCTCCTTCTCCTCCTCTTCCACCTCCTCCTTCCTCCTCGTGGCCATTTCCTTCCCACTCTTTAATTTCCCGTCAAATTAACGCCTAAGAGACAATGTGTGTGTGTGTGTGTGTGTGTGTGTGTATGTGTGTGTGTATTTACCTAGTTGTGATATAAGAGAACGGCGTTATGCTCGTACAGTCCCATGTGTGTGTGTGTGTGTGTGTGTGTGTGTGTGTACTTCTAGAACATAGATCGATACGGACGGAGTACAAAGATAATAAGCTTCTCTTTTTCTCTTTTTTTTCACCCTTCTTACCATTGAGAGAGAGAGAGAGAGAGAGAGAGAGAGAGTAAAAAAAATAAAAGGCATAAGAAATACGAGATAAACTTTAACAATATGAAAGGAAAACAACAAAAAATATATAGTCAGAATGCAAGAGAAAGCAAAGTAAAGAAAGAAAAAAAAAAAGCAAGCAAGCTCGCATGACAACACTGGGAGGAAAAAAGGAGGAAAAAAAATACTCTGGAAAAAGTACCGCTGGGAGAGAGAGAGAGAGAGAGAGAGAGAGAGAGAGAGAGAGAGAGAGAGAGAGAGAGAGAGAGAGAGAGAGAGAGAGAGAGAGAGAGAGAGAGAGGAGGATAACAAACCTCTTCTCTTCCTCCTCCTCCTCCTCCTCCTTTTCCCCCTCCTCCTCCTCCTCCTCCTCCTCCTCCTCCTCCTCCTCCTCCTCCTCCTGAAAAAATAATAATTGTCTGTCGAGTGGTTGAAAAAGAGGGAGCGAAAATAGGGAAGAAGGGAAGGAGAAGGAAAAAGTTTAAAAGAAAGAAAAGCAGAAAACGAGGAGAAAGGGAGAAGAGAAAGAAAAAGGAAAACAAATATAGAAACTGGACAATTGCTGAATGAAATAAAAGGCTCAGGAAAACGAATTGAAAAGAAGGAAAAGGGGAAGAAAAAGTAAGAAAATAGATTACAAACAGTGGCACCGTAGAGCCATAGACAAAAGGGAAGTAAAAGAGAGTGAATGTTTTTAAAGAGGAGACTAAAAGAAAAGAAGGAAAAAATGAAAAAGGAGAAGAAAGTAAGTAAAAAAAAAACAGCAGTAAAAGGAGACGAAAAAAAGGAAAGCATGGAAAAGGAGGAAAGAGCAAGTAAAAAATAATAAAAAAAACAGGATCATTAGAAAACGTTAAGGAAAAAAGAAAAGGGAAGAAAAGGGACAAAAATGAGTTTATATATAAAAAAAAGAGAAAACAGGGAAGTAAAATGAAGAGGAAAATGAGAAAAAAAAGTAGTAATGAAAAGTAATTGGTAATATTAGATAGAATAGAAAAAGTTAAAAGTTAAAATAGGAGAAAGGAAACCAAAATTACAAGGAAAATATAAGAGAGGAAGCGAAAGAAAATAAAGAAAACAAATGAAAAACAAGGGAAAAATCTATCATAAACGGCACCAAGAAGCGATAGAAAAAAAAATATATATAATAAAATAAATGAATAAAATAAAATAAATAAAATAAATAAATAAGATAAAATAAATAAATAAATAAATGAAATAAATAAAAATAAATAAATAAATAAAATAAATAAATAAATAAATGAAATAATTAAAATAAATGAAATACCAAGAAAAATCAATATTAAACAGCACCAAAAAAGATTAGGAAAAAATAGAGAAAGACAAAAAAAAAAAAAAAAAACAGAAAATAAAAGAAAGGAGGAAATCAGAGAAAAAGAAGAAAAAGGAAATGGAAAAAAAAAAGTAGAAAAAGCCGAAGCCAAACATCAGAGGGCAAGAAAATAAAGAATGAAAATAAAGGAGAAAGCGAAAATAATGAGGGAAAATAAATAAAAGGAAAAAGAAAAGGACGGAGGAAAAATTAGGACGGAAGAAAAGGTTGAAGGGAGGAACGGAGGTGAAAAAATCCTGAAAATAAAATAAAGTAAAAAAAGAAAGCAAGGATAAAAAAGAAACAATAAAAGAGAGAAACAAATAGAACACTCAATTCGAAACACCGGATCAAAGGGCGACAGAAAAAAAAAGAAAAAAAGAAAAAGAAAGTGTGTATGAGAGAGAGAGAGAGAGAGAGAGAGAGAGAGAGAGAGAGAGATGAAACAGATAGACAGATAGATAGATAGAAACAAATAAATATTGATAGATGGATAGATAGAGAGAGAGAGAGAGAGAGAGAGAGAGAGAGAGAGAGAGAGAGAGAGATACAAACTCGCCCCAAAAACGGTGAAGCTGAGCGTGACGGAACGAAATAAAAAAGAAAAGAAAAAAAAACTAACACTCCCTTACCCCCCCCCCTCTCCTCTTCCTCCTTTCCCTTCCCTTTATTCCTTCCTCCCTTTCTCTTCACCTCCCTCCCCTTACTCCCCTTCCTCTCCTCTTTCCTTTCCTTCCACCCTCCTTCCCTTTAATTCCTCTTCCCTTTCCTATTCTTTACCTTTTTCTCTACCCCTTCCCTTCCCTTCCCACTCCTCTTCCCAGCTTCCTCTTTCCCTTCTTCCTTTTCCACCCTTCCTCACCTTCCTTCCTTTTCCCCTTCTCCTTCCTCCCCATCTCCCCTCCTCTTCCCACCTTCCCCTTTACACTTTTTAATTTTTTTCTCCCCTTCCCCACTTCCCCTTCCTCCCCCTTCCCTTTTCCTTTCCTCTCCCTTCCCTCCCCATTTCTCCATGTTAGGGCAAAAGTGCTGTTTGAGAGAGAGAGAGAGAGAGAGAGAGACCTAAATACCTCTTTCCTCCACAAACATTTTTTTCATCTTTTTATTTTTGTTCCGATATTCTCTAATCAATGTTTTTTTTTTTTTAGTTGATTTTTCTTCTTCTTTTTCCTCCTCTTCCTCCTCCTCCTTCTACATAAAAACAAAAGAAGTCTGCTAGAATCCGGTAGGCCTACATAAGACAGCTCCTGTAAACCTAACATCTCCTGGTACACCAATTCTCACCTATGTCTTTGTTGAATCTGAATTTATCTAACTAAAACCCATTGCTACGTGTCCTATCTGGCTCTCTTACCACCAAAACCATATCAACATCACCCTTATTTTAGCCCTTCATCCATTTATAAATTTCAATCAAGTCTCCCCGCACCCTTCGCCTTTTTAGAGAATGAAGGTATTAATGTTTAAGTCTTCCTCATATGGCAAGTTTCTTAAAGGCGTGATTCATCTTGGTCATCCTCCTCTGAACGGATTCTAATATCTTAATATCCATTGTGTTCAGGTGACAAGGACTGAGCCGCATAATCTCTTCCTCCTCCTCCTTCCCCGCCTCCTTTATAATTCTTCATATTTTTTGTTTTCATTCTTTTTTCCTATTTACTCTTCCTCTTTATTCTTTCTATTTTCTTATCTTCATTATTTCTTCCTTTTTACTCTCCTCCTCCTCTTCCTCCTTCTCTATATTTTTTCCGACTTTTCTTCGTTTTCATTTTTCTTCCTATTTACTCTTCCTTTTTTTTATCCTTCTTCTTCTTCATCTTTTCCTTCTACTCCATTATTCTTTCTACTTTTCCTTCATTTTCTTTATTTTTCCCCTTATATTCGACTCCTCCTCCTCTCCTTCACCTCCTCCTCCTCCTCCTTCTCCCCTACTCCCCCTTCACCTGGATTTACCTGTCGCCTTTCGCGGTGTGTGTGTGTGTGTGTGTGTGTGTGTGTGTGTGTGTGTGTGTGTGTGTGTGTGTGTGTGTGTGTGTGTGTGTGTGTGTATGTGCGCAGGTGTGTGTTGCGAAGTCGTGGGTCGTATGTTGCAGTTTGTCCTCTTTGTCGGGCAGAAGTTTGTGCCGTTGCGTTGGGGAAGTTTCAGTGTTATATTGTGTTGCAGTCTCTCTCTCTCTCTCTCTCTCTCTCTCTCTCTCTCTCTCTCTATCTATCTATCTATCTCTCTGTCTGTCTATCTATCTTCTATCTATCTATCTATCTATTTGTCCATCTTCTTATTTATCTACATACTCCTCCTATTTATCTTCGTTTTCATCTTTTCTTCCTATTTACTCATTTTGTTCTTCTATTTTTTCTTCTTCTTTTCTTTTTCTTTATCCTTCTTCTTCTTCTTCACATTTTTCTTCTATGTACTCCTTTACTCTATCTTTCTATCTGTCTACATACTCCTGTTTACCATGCTCATTATTCTCACTTATGAATTGCTCTTCTTAATCTTACTTGCTAATCGCACCTGTTAATCATACTTCAGGTGTCGACTAATTAACGTAAACACCTTCAAGCTTACCTGCGTTCACCTGAAGTCTGCTCAACGACGAAGACTGGAAAATAGGGAAAGAGAAAAGTTAATATTAAAAATGGAATAGATAGGAAATCATACGTGACTTAACGTTAACTTCACAAGAAAAAGAAAATAAATATAAATAACAGAATTAGATATTGAGAAAAATGAAATATATATCTGAAATTACACATGAAGTTAAGCTAATGACAAGTGGAAGATATGTAAAAAAATGACAAGTGGAAGATATGTAAAAAAAATGACAAGTGGAAGATATGTAAAAAAATGACAAGTGGAAGATATGTAAAAAAAATGACAAGTGGAAGATATGTAAAAAAATGACAAGTGGAAGATATGTAAAAAAATGACAAGTGGAAGATATGTAAAAAAAAAATGACAAGGAAGATATGTAAAAAAATGACAAGTGGAAGATATGTAAAAATGACAAGTGGAAGATATGTAAAAATGACAAGTGGAAGATATGTAAAAAAATGACAATTGGAAGATATGTTAAAAAATTACAAGTGTAAGATATGTAAAAAAAATTACAAGTGGAAGATATGTAAAAAAAAATGACAAGTGGAAGATATGTAAAAAAAAAAATTGACAATTGTAAGATATCTAAAAAAATGAAAAGTGGAAGATATGTAAAAATGACAAGTGGAAGATATGTAAAAAAATGACAAGTGGAAGATATGTAAAAAATGACAAGTGTAAGATACTTAAAAAAATGACAAGTGGAAGATATGTAAAAAAAATGACAAGTGGAAGATATGAAAAAAAAGACAAGTGGAAGATATGTAAAAAAAAAGACAAGTGGAAGATATGTAAAAAAAATGACAAGTGGAAGATATGTAAAAAAATGACAAGTGGAAGATATGTAAAAAAAAATGACAAGTGGAAGATATGTAAAAAAAAAATGACAAGTGGAAGATATGTAAAAAAAATGACAAGTGGAAGATATGTAAAAAAAATGACAAGTGGAAGATATGTAAAAAAAATGACAAGTGGAAGATATGTAAAAAAATGACAAGTGGAAGATATGTAAAAAAATGACAAGTGGAAGATATGTAAAAAAATGACAAGTGGAAGATATGTAAAAAAAAAATGACAAGTGGAAAATATGTAAAAAAAATGACAAATGGAAGATATGTAAAAAAAATGACAAGTGGAAGATATGTAAAAAAAAAATTGACAAGTGGAAGATATGTAAAAAAAATGACAAGTGGAAGATATGTAAAAAAATGACAAGTGGAAGATATGTAAAAAAAATGACAAGTGGAAGATATGTAAAAAAAATGACAAGTGGAAGATATGTAAAAAAAAATGACAAGTGGAAGATATGTAAAAAAAATGACAATTGGAAGATATAAAAAAATGACAAGGAAGATATGTAAAAAAATGACATGTGGAAGATATGTAAAAAAATGACAAGTGGAAGATATGTAAAAAATGACAAGTGGAAGATATGTAAAAAAAAAATTGACAAGTGGAAGATATGTAAAAAAAATGACAAGTGGAAGATATGTAAAAAAAAATGACAAGTGGAAGATATGTAAAAAAAATGACAAGTGGAAGATATGTAAAAAAAATGACAAGTGGAAAATATGTACAAAAAATGACAAGTGGAAGATATGTAAAAAAAATGACAAGTGGAAGATATGTAAAAAAAAAAAAGACAAGTGGAAGATATGTAAAAAAAAAATGACAAGTGGAAGATATGTAAAAAAATGACAAGTGGAAGATATGTAAAAAAAAAAAAAATGAATAGTTTGACTGATATGCAATGACTGGCGGGCCTTTTTTTTTCTACCGTTTCTTTGTGTTGCCCTTGAGTTGCTCCCTGTACTGTAAAAAAAAAAAAGGTTGAAATCATGAAAAGTAGGAAATAAAGTAGAAGTAGAAATGTACAAGTAGAAAACATGAGTAAGAGAGATGTATAAAATATGCAGAAAAAAAGAATAGTTGAGGAAAAGTAAAAGTAAAGTAGAAATGATTAAAAAAAAATGGAAAAATGTGAGAAAATATGTTTGAAAAAATAAAGATCATATGTGAAAGGAAAAAAAAGGTAAAATAATAAAAAGCAGAAAAGTAGAAGTAGAAATAAATGAATAACAATATGCGAAGGAGAAAAATGAACAGTGAAAAATAATTATAGAAGGAATAGTTAATGAGTGATATATGATAATTAAGTTAAGCGAAAAGAATGAAGACAAAGGAAAGGAAACGAAAAAATAATGAAGAAAATAACATGTAAAAGGATAAAAGAAAAGGATAAAAGAAAAGGATAAAAGAAAAATACAGAGGAAACACAGGACAAAAAAAAGGTTGAAGCGAAAATGCCGAGAAAAATGGAATATAAAAAAAGAAACATAGTAAAAAAAATTGGAATGTTTTTTTCTCTGTATTTCCCGGCTCCAAATAATAAAAATTCCTTTACCGTAAACTCTACCATTAATAATCGAGAACACTCTTTGGCGAACACTGCCCTTTTATTTATTTTTTATTATTATTATTATTTTTGAGCAGTGAGTTCCGGGATTTTTTTCTTTTTACTTTTTTTCCCCTTTTGTGCTGTCTTCCTTAACGAGAGAGAGAGAGAGAGAGAGAGAGAGAGAGAGAGAGAGAGAGAGAGAGAGAGAGAGAGAGAGAGAGAGAGAGAGAGAGAGAGAGAGAGAGAGAGAGAATGTTAATTACGAAGAAGGCGAAGAGAAACCATAAAATGAGATTATTAGGAGTTTGAAGAGGAGGGGAAGGAGATGGAAGAGGAGGGGAAGGAGATGGAAGAGGAGGAGGAGGAGGAGGAGGAGGAAGAGAAGAAGATGACGATAGGAAAAGAAGGTAAAGGAAGGATAGAAGAGGAAAAACAAATAAACATACAGTAGAAAAATAAAATAAAATAAAAGATAATATAAAATGGAATAAGTTAATAAGAAAACAAAAACAAAAACAACATTATTTAATCTAATCAATATTCCTTCATCTTAATCAGCTCAGGTGTAAGGGATCATTAATAATCCCTTGAGGTTTAGCACGGGCAGGTAAACAGTAGTGGGTGTCTCAGGTAATGCTATTAATATCTTAGTTAACTTGTCTTACTTATCTTCGCAGCTAATATTTTTCCTTTTCTTCTTTTTTTCTTCTTCTTCTCCCTCTTCCTCTTTCTACTCCGTGCTTTAATCCTTCCCTGCAGGCCTCTCCAATGGCTAACGGATTGATTAAATCACTGAATGCAGGCAGCCTTGTAATGAGCCAAAAGGCTTTCTGCTGTCTGCTAGTCCATGTTTCCATGTTTGCTGTGTTTTTTTTTTTTTTGAGTTGTTAATCTGTTCTTTTCTTTCATTTTGTCCTCCTTTTTTCTTTCCTTTTTTTTCCTCCTCCTTTTCTCGTCTTATTCTTATTAATCACTTTTCTTTATTTCTTCTTTTATACTTCCGTTTTTTTCTTTTTTCTCTTCGGTTTTTCTCTTCCTTCGTTTTTCTTTCTTCCTTCGTCTAATCTCCAGTTTCTTCCTTCTTTTTTTTTTTCTGCTCTTCTTTCAATTTCTTTATTTTCATTATTGTAAGTACATATTATTATTATTATTATTATTATTATTATTATTATTATGATTATTATTATCATCATCAATATCACCTTCAACCTCCTTCTCAATCCACAGGTAACACGCGCAGGTAAACATCAACCAGTGGCTCAGGTAATCCAATCAATAGCTCGATACCTTGGCGGAGCGGCGGGGAGGTTAACAGCAATTACAGGTAAGTTTCCCACGGCTCCCACAGTGGTCTAATTATCTTTTCAGGTAGTTAGTTTGGCAGGCCGTTTCTCAGGTGCCTCGAGTTCCTAATTACCTCACATATTCACCTGGAGCGGGAATCGGTTCAAGTTTCGCAAGTTTGGGTTCGGAATCGGTTTAAAAGGGTTGATTCGGATCCAGTTACGGTTACGGATTGGTTAAGGATTTGTCTTGTTCGATTCCGGTTTAGGTGTGTGTGTGTGTGTGTGTGTGTGTGTGTGTGTGAAAACTGTTCGCGAATTTTCCTTCTCTCATAACACGTCCTCTCTCTCTCTCTCACAATACACTGGAGGATGAAAGAAGAAGAGAAAGAAAAGAAAAAGATAAAAGAAAATGTTCGATCTGCTTTCGCATTGTTTACATTCTTTACCTGCTTGTTTCTTCTTTTTTTTTTTCTTCTTTTCCTCTTCACCTTTTTCTTCCTTCTCACAACTTTCACTTTTACTGGTTTTCGATTCAGCCATTTCGTTCCTACCTAAAAAGAAAAATTAAAAAAAAAAAACGAAAAAAAAAACGGTTAGAAGAGATGGCGAGGAAGACTACCCCCCCATGTGCGTGTGTGCGTGTGTGTGTGTGTGTGTGTGTGTGTGTGTGTGTGTGTGTGTGTGTGTGTACGAACGTTCACTACTAACATTTTTACGGAGCACTCTCTCTCTCTCTCTCTCTCTTTCACTCTCTTTATCTCCCCTTTTCCTGTTCCTTTCCTATTCACTTCCCTTCCTTCCTCCCCTTCCCTTCCTTCCTCCTCTCCCCTCTCCTTCCTTCCTCTCTTTCCCTTCCTTCCTTCCTCTCCTCTTCCCTTCCTCCCTTCGCTATGAAAGTGCAGCATCCATGGAGAGAGAGAGAGAGAGAGAGAGAGAGAGAGAGAGAGAGAGAGAGAGAGAGAGAGAGAGAGAGAGAGAGAGAGAGAGAGAGAGAGAGAGAGAGAGAGAGAGAGAGAGAGAGAGAGAGAGAGAGAGAGGAGGAAAGGAGAAACCATAGAAAGAGAACATCAAGAGGAGGAGGAGGAGGAGGAGGAAGAAGCGAATGTAGAGAAGAGAAAGGAAAGGAGAATAGAGGAAAAGGACGATAAACACATGCATAAGATGGAGCAATATCATCACACAGAGGGGAGAGGAGGAGGAGGAGGAGGAGGAGGAGGAGGAGAATGCGGAAGAGAGAGGAAAGGAGAATAAGGAAAGGAAAAAGATGTTGGGTAATTGTATGAGAAGAAAAATAAACTGCATAACAATAATAATAATAATAATAATAATAATAATAATAATAATAATAATAATTGTGTATAGAGAGAGAGAGAGAGAGAGAGAGAGAGAGAGAGAGAGAGAGAGAGAGAGAGAGAGAGAGAGAGAGAGAGAGAGAGAGAGAGAGAGAGAGAGAGAGAGAGAGAGAGAGAGAGAGAGAGAGAGAAAACAGACAGACAATTTAAAAACACTCAAACCAGAAGACAGACAGACAGACAGACAGAGACAAAGAAAAAGAAGGGAGATGGTGCCATGGTCCCTTAAATCCTCATTTCATGCTTATTATGAGAGAGAGAGAGAGAGAGAGAGAGAGAGAGAGAGAGAGAGAGAGAGAGAGAGAGAGAGAGAGAGAGAGAGAGAGAGAGAGAGAGAGAGCGCACCATTAGACCTCACAGAAAGGAAATGTAATGTGCGCTGTGTTACATTAAAGATAACAACAACAACAACAACAACAACAACAACAACAACAACAACAACAACGTCAAAAACAAATAAGAAGAAATTAATCAAGGGAAGGGAAAGAAAGGTAAAGGAAAGGAAAAAATGGTAAGGGAAGGGAAAGAATGGAAAAGGAGGAGAAGGGAATGGAAAGGAAGGGAAGAGAAGGGAAAGGCCTGGAAAGGAAGGAGGGAAGGTATAGGAAGAGAAGGGAGAGAGGGAAAAAGGGAAGGAATGGGAAGAAAGAAAATGAAAAAAAAAAGAAAGTGAAAAGGGAAGGAACATATTGGTAAGGAAGAAAAGGAAGGAAGGAAGGAAAGAAAGGGAAGAGAAAGGAAGGGAATGGAAGGCAAAAGGAAGGGAATGGAAGAAAAGAGAAACCAAGAAAAGGGAAAGGAAAGGAAGGGAGGGGAAGGGAAGGGAAGGGAAAGGAATTGAAAGGAAGCGAAGGGGGAGGAAAAAAGGGAAAGGAAATAAATAAAAGCAAAGCAAGTGAAAAGGGAAACGAAGAAATGGGAAGGAACACAAAGGTAAGGGAAGGAAAAGGAAGGGAAGGGCAACATGGAAACATGGAAATGCAGGCAACAGAAAGCCTATTGGCTCATTACGAGGTCGCCCGCTTTGGTGATTTAATCTGCTCGACCGCCACTTGGGGCTTGAGGAGCAGATGAAAGCACCTCGATATTAAGGAGCAGATGAAAGCACCTCGATATTAAGGAGCAGATGAAAGCACCTCGATATTAAGGAGCAGATGAAGGCCCCTCGTTATTCAGTTCACTCCCGATGCAGCGAAATGAGGGTCGATTCTACATTTGAAGGAGTTGATAGTATTCGCATTTACTACTTCTGAGGGAAGATTGTTCCAGTGGCGGATGACTCGGTTTGAAAAGAAACTCCTTCCAATGTCTGTGTTACATCGACTCGACTGAATGGGTAAACCGTTATTTCTAGTTCTTAGGTTGGTTTGCAGTTTAAAGAATTTGGAGTAATCGACATTATTGAACTTTTTCAGATACTTGAAGACTTGAATCATATCCTCTCGTAGGGAAAGGAAGGGAAATGAAAGAAACGGAAATGAAGGGAAAGTGAGGGCAGGAAAAGTGACGTGAAGTGAAAGGAAGAAAAGAGAAGGAAAGGAAAGGAGAGGAAGGAAGGAAAGGGAGAGAAATGGAGGAAGGGAAAGAGAAGGAAAATGAAAGGAAGGCAAGGGAAGAGAAGGGAAAAGGGAAGGATAGGAGAGGAGAGGAAAGGAAGGAAAAGGCAGAGAGGAAAGGAAAGGAAGGTATGTAAATGGAGGGAAGGAAAGGGAAAGGGAGGGAAGGAAAGGGAAGGGAAGGGAAGGGAAGGGAGTGAAGAGATCATTAATAACTATCAAACCTGGCGTAGATTTCCTGAAGTCATCTCTCTCTCTCTCTCTCTCTTTGTTTAATATTCTCGTCTTTAACGAAACAGTGGACGTTTAACGAAGCCATTTACCGTGTTTGTTCTGTCTCTCTCTCTCTCTCTCTCTTTCACTCTCTCAAGCGTGGATATAACTTAACATTAATCCCTTAAGTGAAGTGAGATTAAAGAGTATATGGAAATTAATGCACATTCTCTCTCTCATAATAAGCATGAATGAGGATTTAAGGACCATGGCACCATCTCCTTCTTTTTCTTTG
>NC_066567.1:3601974-3604474 GCF_024679095.1 Eriocheir sinensis | reverse complement strand
TCTTGAAACCCAGTTCTCTCTCTCGCTCTCTCTCTTATACCTTTTCCACACATTTCGTATCAGTGTTGTCTCATTTATTATATTCCTCCTTCTCCTCCTCCTCTGTGCCGCCCTGAAGATCCTTCCTTCCACTTGCATTGTTACGCTCTCCTTTAGCTTTCTACTACTGCTCCTCCTCCTCCTCCTCCTACTACTACTACTACTACTACTACTACGCATTCACTTCCTCCTCCTCCTCCTCCTCCTACTACTACTACTACTACTACGCATTCACTTCTCCTCCTCCTCCTCCCAATCTTCCTTCTCTCCTTACTACTACTACTACTACTACTACTACTACTTCTACTACTACTGTAACAATAATACAAGAAAGCAATATGTATCAGTACTCATAAAATAGTCAAAAAATAATCATGGGGAGTGTTGGCTGAGTGGTAGTGTGTCGGCGCCTCCTGGACACGTTTTTGGCCCCGCCCGTCGCCACAAGCGGGGAAGACTACCCACATACTGCCCTAAAGATCATCCATCAACCCGGACTCCACATTCTGAGAGAGGATCAAAGATGAGCTCCGGGGGGCTTAATGAGCCAAGCAAGATGGCGCCTCTATAAACACAAGCCTGTGCCATAACGGGCTGGGGCCGACCATCAGGGCCCACCAAGAAAGTCGAAAGCCTTCCGACACCATTGGAGAACGTAAAAAAAGAAAAAGAGAAAAAATAACAACAAAAACAACAATACTTCAATTCGCATATGATGAAATGTGGTTAAGATGCAGGAGGAGGAAGAGGAAGAGGAGGTGGAGGAGGAGGACTAAGTGGAGTGCGCCTAGTGAAGTCTTGGGTATGAGTGGGATGCTGGAGGAAAGATGGGAGAGGAGGAGGAGGAGGAGGAGGAGGAGGAGGGGGAGAGAGAGGAAAAGGAGGAGATGGTAGTCTGGAGGGCGAGAGAGGTAACTTTGAAGAAGGAGATCAAGTGGAGAGAGAGAGAGAGAGAGAGAGAGAGAGAGAGAGAGAGAGAGAGAGAGAGAGAGAGAGAGAGAGAGAGAGAGAGAGAGAGAGAGAGAGAGAGAGAGAGAGAGAGAGAGAGATGAAGGTCAGGGGGAAAGAAGTAAGGTCAGAAGAAGGAAGAGGAGGAGGAGGAGGAGGAGGAGGAGGAGGAGGAAGTGCCGCTGTGGCCTCAGGGAGAAGGAAGAAAGGAATGTAAAGAAGCAAAGAAGAAAAAAGAAAATGGTAAAATGAAAGAGTTCAGAAAACCTCAAAAAAGAAAATCTAAAGAGAAGAAAAGAAGAAAACAAGAAAACGAGAACAAGAAGAAAAAAGAAGAAAGAGAAGAATAAGAAAAATGGTAAAATGGAAGAGTTCAGAAAACCCCCCAAAAATGTAAACCTAAAGAAGAAAAGAAGAAATGAAGAAAACGAGAAAAAGAAGAAGAAAAAAGAAGAAAGAGAAGAAAAAGAAAAATACATAAGAAAAACGAGAAGATACCAGAAAGAAAAAAAAGAAAGGAAAGAAAAAAAACGAGAAGAAAACAAGAAGATGGAGGTAAAGAATTAAGGAAAAGAAAGAGAAAATGAGCAAAAAAACAAGAAAAGTGAAGAAAAAGAAGAGGGTGAGGAGGAGGAGGAAGACGAGGAGGAGGAAGAAGATAAAGATTAAAGAACAAAACATGAAAAGAAGATGAAGAAACAGCAAAAGAAGTTGATAATGATAATGATGATGATGATGATGAGGAGGAGGAGGAGGAGGAGGAGGAGAAGGTGAAGATGAAGGAAAAGAAAAAGAAACATAAAACAATAACAAAAATAAGTACAAAAAAAAGATGATAAAGAGAAATGATAAAGAAGAGAAGAGAAACAAAGACACATTAATGATTTTTTGCAAACTCCTCTACCTGTGAATTTCCCTCTAATGACTTTCCCCTCCCCCACACACCTGCCCTTCCCCTCTACTCCTTCTCTCCCCTTCCTATATTCCTCCCCTCTCTCTCTCTCTCCCTTTCAGTCTCCCTTTCTCCCCTCTTCTAGTATTCTCCCCTCATCTCCATTGTTCGCTTTTCTCTATTCTCTTTTTCTTCTCGACTCTCTCTTTCTTCCTTCCTTTCATTCTTCTTCCCTTTCTTTATCATACTTTCTGCTTTCTTTCTATTATTCTCCCATTCTCCCTTCTCCTCCTTTTATTATTTTCCATCTATCTCCTTTCTTCTTCTATTCTTCTTTTCTTCTCAACTTCCCCTTTTTCTTTCTTCCCTTTTTCTTCATTTCGTTTATTATTCCCTTTCTTTTTTTCCCTTCCTCTCCTTTCTTCTCGTTTTTTCTTCTCCTTTCCTCCTCCTCTTTTCTCCTCCTCCCTATCTTCTTGTCTATTCTTCCCTCATTTTTCATTTCCTTTCCATTCTCCCTTCCTCCCCTTACTTCCCTATCCACTTCTTCTTTTCCATTATCTTTCTCGTTTTCTCTTCCTCTTATCTTCTCTCCTTCATCTCTCCTTCTCGCTTATTCTT
>NC_066567.1:3571974-3591974 GCF_024679095.1 Eriocheir sinensis | reverse complement strand
TCCTCCTTCCATTCCCCTCCTCCTCCTCCTCCTCTTCCTCCTCCTGTCTATTAACTTGATGTTTGTTAAGATATATTGACAAGAGGGAGAGGGAAGAGGAGGGGAGAAGGGAGGCAAAGGGTGGGAAGAACCGATAGCAGGAGGAGGAGGAAGAGGAGGAGGAGAGGAGGAGGGGGAGAGGAGGAGGAGGAAGAGGAGGAGGAGAGGAGGAGGAGGAGGGGAAGGAGAGTGACCTATTTAGGGTTTTTCTTCTTCTCTCTCTCTCTCTCTCAACAGGTAGCCAATTATAATTCAACCAGTTCACAAATGCATAACAAGAGAGAGAGAGAGAGAGAGAGAGAGAGAGAGAGAGAGAGAGAGAGAGAGAGAGAGAGAGAGAGAGAGAGAGAGAGAGAGCGTCTGTATCTCCTTTCCCAAAACTCTACAATGGAAACTTCTACTTGAGGAAACTTCTTCTCTCTCTCTCTCCCTTAGGCCACAGAGCAATGAAGCGAGACATGAAGTTTATATCAGTTGAGAGAGAGAGAGAGAGAGAGAGAGAGAGAGAGAGAGAGAGAGAGAGAGAGAGAGAGAGAGAGAGAGAGAGAGAGAGAGAGAGAGAGAGAGAGAGAGAGAGAGAGAGAGAGAGAGAGAGAGAGAGAATACGGGATGGACAGATCAATTACTCGAGTCTGATGAATAAAAAAAAGAAAATCGTAACTGGCATCTAGACAGAGAGAGAGAGAGAGAGAGAGAGAGAGAGAGAGAGAGAGAGAGAGAGAGAGAGAGAGAGAGAGAGAGAGAGAGAGAGAGAGAGAGAGAGAGAGAGAGAGAGAGAGAGAGAGAGAGAGAGAGAGAGTAATAAACCACCTACACACTGGCTCTTGTACCACCGAACATTGATTAGAGCTATCTCACATTTTTAACTAACTTTCTCTTTCATTACCTTCTAACACCTGCGCGTGCCTCCCATCTTCACCTGGCACTCCGTAATCAAGGGAGTCAAGGTGGGCAGGTGTTTATGTACTTGGGTGACACTTCCTATACACATAACTTGACTGTATTTACTTTCTGCTGACTGGCTGGCGAGTGATCAATCTGTCTGTCTGTCTGTGTGTCTGTCTGTGTGTCTGTCTGTCTGTTCTTCCGGCCGAGACAGTGATAATGGCGAGTGTAATGTATATTTTGCTCTGTGCTCTCTCTCTCTCTCTCTCTCTCTCTCCCGAAATTGACCTCTCTTTTGGCCACCTCTTTTTTTTTTTTTTTTTAAGGAGCAGCGAGTAGCGGGCTTTTTTTTTTTTTCCTTATTGTTTCCTTTTTTTGTGCCCTTGAGCTGTCTCCTTTGTTGTAAAAAAATCGTATTCTATTTATATTATTTTCGTTTGTCTGTCTGTTTGAATTTATTTCTTGTCTTTCTATCTGTCTGTTTGTGTGTATGTGCGTCTGTCTGTCTGCGTTTGTCATTCGTCATCTGTCTGTCTATTTCTGTCTGTTTTTATGTCCGTCTGTCTGTCTGCCTACCTGTATGTCTTTCTCTGTCTGTCTTTCTGTATCTGTCCGTTTGTGTTTCTCCCAAAACCAATATCAATTTGAAAGGTGAAAACACAGATACACCCACACACCGACACCGACACCGACACACACACACACACACACACACACACACACAGGACACGAACAAATAGTGGTTTCTGATGTTTCTTTCCTCCCGCAAACAAAACAACCCATTTTCCTTTTTTTCTAATTAATGAAGTGCTCTTAACATTTATTGGAAACTGAGCCTGATTAGCATAGACAAAAAAAAAGAAAGAAAAATGGAGAGGCAATTGGAAGGGGAGGAAGGGGAGGGGGAGGGAGGGGAGGTGAAGTAGAAGATGGAAAGTGAAATGCGAACGAAGGGGAAAGAGGAAAAGGAGAAGAGAAGGGGAGGAAAAGAGAAGGAAAAGGGAAAGAAAGTGAGTAGTAGATATGAGAAAGAAAGGGAGAGGAAAAAGAAGAGGATAGTAAGGGGAAGAGGAGAGAAGGGGAGAAACTGATATGGAAACGAAAGGGAAAGAGGAAAAGGAGAAAGAGGAGAAGGATGATAATAGAAAGAGGAAAAAGATAAGAAAGAAGCAAGAAAGGGAGAGGAAAATGAGGGGAAAAGGAGAGAAGATGGGAAGAGAGGAAAATGAAAATAGGAAGAAAATAAGAAAAGGAGAAAAGGGGAAGGGCGGAGAGGGAAAGGGTGAGGAAGGGAAGCGAGAGAAAGAGTTTGATATGGGGAGGAAAGGGAAAGGGGAAAAGGAGAGGAAAATGAGGAAAATTAAAGGAAAGAGGAGACAAGATAATGGAAACGGGGATATAGAGGAAGGGGAAATGGAGACGGAAGTGGAGAGGGGAGGGAAAAAAGGAAATGGATGAGAAAGAGAGGAAAAGGAGAATAGGAAAGGGAAGTGAAGGGGAGGACAGGGAAAGGGAGAAAGATAAATTAATAAAGATGGGAAGCTAGAGGAAAGGGTAAAAGGGGAGAAGAGTGAGGGAAGGGGAGGGAAGGGGAGAGAGGGTAAAGGATGTGGGAAAAAAGGAAAAAGGGAAAAGGAGAGGAAAGTGAGGGGAAGGGGAAGGAAGTGGAGAGAGAAGTTGATATGGGAACGAAAGGGAAAATGAGAGAATAAGGAGAAGAGAGGGGGAGGGAAGGGGGGAGAGAGAAGGAAAATGATATGGGAGAGAAACAAGAAAGGGAGAGAATGACGTGATGTGAAGCTATACTTAAATAAAAAAAAAAGATGGAGGAAGGGAGTAGAGAAAGGGAACATATATAGATGAGAGGAAGAAGGAGGAAGAAGAGAAGGGAGAGCAGAGGTGAGAGGAAGAGAACAAGTTATGAAGGAGGGGAACAGAACAGGTATCACGCAATTAATTAGAGGCAGGTGAAGTGCGATACAGGATTACAGGTTGAGAGAAGGTGGATCAGGTGAGGCGATAATGAAACAGGTAAAATACAGGTAACACAGAAATGGGACGGGAAAGAGAGGGAAGGAAGGGAATGGTGAAGCAAATAGATAGAAAGGGAAAAGGGAAAAGAAAGGAAAGGGAGATGAAGGGATGGGTGAAGAAGGAGGAAGAGAAGGGAAGGGAGGAGGGGAAGGGTGAGGTAAATTGGTGTGGGAAAGGGAAGGGAGATGGAAAGAAGGGAAAGGTGAAGTAAGGGGAATATACGAAAAAGATGAAGAAAAAAGAAAATGGAAAAAAAAAATAAACGAAAAAGATGAAGAAAAAAGAAAATGGTAAAAAAAGTAAACGAAAAAGATGAAGAAAAAAGAAAATGGAAAAAAAAGTAAACGAAAAAGATGAAGAAAAAAGAAAATGGTAAAAAAAGTAAACGAAAAAGATGAAGAAAAAAGAAAATGGTAAAAAAAGTAAACGAAAAAGATGAAGAAAAAAGAAAATGGAAAAAAAAAGTAAACGAAAAAGATGAAGAAAAAAGAAATTGTTAAAAATAGGGAAACGAAAAATATGAAGAAAAAAGAAAATGGTATAAAAAGGTAACAAACGATTAATTACAGAAAGGGAAACAGGTGAACAGGTGAGAAGAAAAGAAAGAAAATGTGACAAAAATGGAAAGAAAGGAAAAAAAAAGTGAATAGGGGAGAAGGTAAAGAATGATAAACAAGATAAACACTTAGAAAAGAGAAATGAAGTAGGCAAAAAATGAAAAAAATAAAGAAAGATATTAAAATGTGGGTAACAAAACAAATAAGTAAGGAAGAGGAAAACAGGTGAACAAATGAAAAGATAAAGAAAAGGGTAAAAAGATAAAGAATAAAGAAGAAGAAAGGAAAAGAGACGAACTAGAAAAAAAGAAGGAAAGTAACAAACAAACAATTATAAAAAAAAGAATCAGAGGAAAACGAATAAAATAAAATAAAAACAGATGTGGTATTAAGAACAAGCAAACAGGTGAGCTAAAAGGTGAGACAGAATACTGATTAGGGACAGGTCAACAGGTACAGAGAGGAGAGAGAGAGAGAGAGAGAGAGAGAATCAGAGACAGAGACAGAGAGGAAGAAAAACATGTGAGCGAGGGATCAGAGAGGACGCGACGATGGAAGATAAACAGACGGAACAGCATCTTGGAGGGGACGAGAAGGGGAGGGTAGAGGGAGAAGGGGAGAAGGGAGGGGAGGAGATGGGGAGGAGAGAGGGGAGTAGAAGGGAAGGGAGAGGGGAAGAAAAGGGGAGGAGGAAAGGTGGGAGAAGGGGAGAAGGGAGGGGAGGAGATGGGGAGGAGAGAGGGGAATAGAAGGGAAGGGAGAGGGGAAGAGAAGGGGAGGAGGAAAGGTGGGAGAAGGGGAGGAAGAAAGGTGGGAGAAGGGGAGAAGGGAGGGGAGGAGAAGGGAAGGGAGAGGGGAAGAGAAGGGGAGGAGGAAAGGTGGGAGAAGGGGAGAAGTGAATGCAGGAGAGAGGGGAGGAGAAGGGGAGGAGGGGAGGAGAGAGGGGAGGAGAAGGGGAGGAGGGGAGGAGAGAGGGAGAGAGATGGGGAGGAAAGGGGAGTAAACTGAGGTGTGGGGAGGACATGGGGGAGACCTGGTAAACGTCCAAGAAGAGGGGAAGTGAGGGGAGGAAACTGGGGAGGAAAGAGAGGTAGGGGGGAAGGGGTAAACTATGGAGTGATGGGAAAAACAGAAGGGAGTGGATGGTGAAGGGACACTGATGGGCGGTAAATGGATGGGGGTGAAGGAAGAGAGGGAGGAAGAAGGGGAAGAGGGGAAGAAAGGGGAAAAGGGAAAAGGGGGAAAGGGGGAAGGGTGAACAAGATGAAAGGGGTGATGGGAGAAAAGAAAAAAAAGGGAGAAATTAAGAAAAGGGAAAACAGGAAAGGGGTAAGAGGTAAGGAGTTAAAAGGGAGAAAGAAGGGAGGAAAGAGGGGGAAGAAGGGGTTTGAAGGGAGCTGAGAGTCGGTCGAGAGGAAGCTGAGAGGGCATAGAAGGTGGTTGATGAGAGTTGAAAGGGGAGGTGGGAAGGAGTTGAAGGGAAGTTGAGAGGGGTAGAGAGGGAGTTGGAGTGGGAGTTGAGGAGGAGAATTGAGAGGGAGTTGAAAAGGGGGGAATGAAAAGGAGTCGAGGGGAGCTGAGAGGGAGTAGAAAGGGGAGTTGAGGTTAAGGTGAAGGGAGTAGAAGGGAGATGAAAGGGGTTAAGAGGGGAATCGAGAAGACTTGATGGCAGTAGAAAGGGGGGATTGAAGGGGGGTGAGGGGAAGTTGAGGGGAAGCAGAGAGGAGTAGAAAGGGCTAAGGGGTAGTTGAGGGGAAGTTAGGAGAGTTCAAGAGAGGAGAGCAGAATTGAGAGGGGAGTTGGGGAAAGAAGAAGGGAGGTGAAAGGGGAGCAGAGGGAAGAGGAGTGGGAGAGGGGAGTTGAGGGGGGAGTTGGGGAAAGAAGAAGGGAGGTGAAAGGGGAGTAGAGGGTAGAGGAGTAGGAGAGGGGAGTTGAGAGGGGAGTGGGGAAAGAAGAAGGAGAGAGTTGAAAGGAGAATACAGTGGAGAGGAATGGGGAGATGAGAGGGGAGTTGGGGAAAGAAAACGGGAGGTGAAAGGGGAATAGAGTGGAGAAGAATAGGAGAGGGGAGTAGAGAGGGGAGTTGGGGAAAGAAGAAGAGAGTTGAAAGGGGAATAGAGGGGGATGAGGGAGGTGAGGAGGGGAGTTGAGAGGGGTGAGGGGGGTTGGGGGGGTGAGGGGAAATAACACAACTTCCGCCTCGGCCACAGTGACTGACAGACCAACAAATTGACTTTTTCCCTTTCCTTCCTTTTTTTGGGGAATATTTTTTTTTGTATTACTTTTTTTTCCTACGCATGAGATAGTGGTGGATTTTGGGGTCAGCATCCTCTCTCTCTCTCTCTCTCTCTCTCTCTCTCTCTCTCTCTCTCTCTCTCTCTCTCTAAAAGCTCCTTATTTTCTTTCAACATATTTTCTCTCCTTTCTCTTCCTTATTTCTATTTCCTTTTAATTTTCTTTCCTCTTTCTTCTTTACTCTCCTCTTCTTCCTCTCTTCACCAAACATCATCTTTTCCCTCTTTCTCCTTTTCATACTCTCTCTCTCTCTCTCTCTCTCTCTCTCCTAATCATCTTTTCCCTCTCATTTATTCTCTAATTCTCTCTCCTCCCAATCCTCTTAATATTCAGTCCATTCCTCTTACTCCTCTTTCCTCTTCTTCCTCTCTTCTTCCTCTTACCTCCTCCTCCTCCTCTTCTTCCTCAGCCTGTGTTTTTTTCTTCCTTCTATTCCTTTTCTTCGCTCCATTTCCTTCACATCAACCACATTTACCTTTACCCTTCCTCCTCCTCCTCCTCCTCCTCCTCCTCCTCCTCCTCTTTTCCTTCAGTCCTAATCTTCCTTCTCTTCAGTTCACCTTTACTTTCCTCCTCTTCCTCCTCGCCTCCAACCTTTCATCTCCTCCCCCTCCTCCTCCTCCTTCAATAAAACAAGCATAAAAAGGATTGACTCATCTACTCCATTCCCTCTTTTTATTATCCTGTTTCCTGTTCACTCTCTTCGCCCATAATAATAATAATAATAATAATAATAATAATAATAATAATAATAATGGAAGAAAGGAAGTTAATAAGTGACCAAAGAGACGAAGAAAAGTGAAAAAGGGAGAAAGAGGAGGATAAAGAAGATAGAGAAGGAAGGAAGGAAGGAAGGAAGGAAGGAAGGAAGGAAGAGGGAAGGAAGGAAAGGAAGAAGTGACACAAGGAAGAAATAAACAAGGAAGAGAGGAAGGAAAGTGTGTGTGTGTGTGTGTGTGTGTGTGTGTGTGTGTGTGTGTGTGTGTGTGTGTGTGTGTGTGTTTCAACTATGCTTTCTAACTGCCATCTCCATATTATCATTATTATTACTATTATCATCATTATCATCATTATTCTTATTCTCCTTCGCAGGTTGGACGATGAAGAAACACAGCAGAGAAACACCAAACGAAGGAATAATGGAGGAAGAGAGAAGAAGAAACACACACGGAGAGAGAGAGAAGAGAGAGAGAGACACAAGCAGAGAGAGATACACTCTGCCAGAAACCGAGTGAAAGAGAGAAAGAAAGAAAGAAACAAAAAATAAAAAGAGCGAAAGAAAGGACGAAACAAACAAACATATAAAGATAGAGAGAAAGAAAAAAGAAAAAGATAAAAGAAAGAAGAAAGGATAAAAAAAACGAAAGGACGAAACAAACAAACATACAAAGATAGAGAGAAAGAAAGAAGGAAAAGATAAAAGAAAGAAAAAATAAAGCGAAAGAAAGGACGAAACAAACAAACATAAAGAAAGAAGGAAAAGATAAAAGAAAGAAGAAAGAAAAAATAAAGCAAAAGAAAGGACGAAACAAACAAACATATAAAGATAGAGAGAAAGAAAGAAAGATAAGATAAAAGAAAGAAGGAGAAAGAAGAACAAATAAATTAAGAAAGTGTGTAAAGCAACAAAAACAAACAAACAAACAAACAAAAAACATTCTCTTCAAGGCCACACACACACACACACACACACACACACACACACACACACACACACACACATACTCACCTGTGCCAAAATCCCCCCCACCCCCTCCCCCTCCCTGTGCCCTTGAGTTCTTAACGTGACGGACAGTTAACAACACACACCTGAGAGGCTTTAGGGTGACATTACCTGTTCGTTCCCTTAATTAACGAAGCCCCACTCACCTGTCCCCTTGAAAACACACCTAAGCCCTTTTCTTTTCCCTTTTGTATCCCCTTTCTTTATCAGCCTTTCTTCCTTCCCTTCTTACCACATATACCTGTCCCTTTGAATACACACCCAAGCCCCTTTCTCTTTCCATTTTTTCTCCCCTTTCCTCCCTTTCCTTAGCCCCCTCTCTTCCTCCTCTTCTTTAGTCTCCCCTTCCTCCCTTTTCCCTTCCTATCCACATATTCCTTCCTTCTCTTCCCTTCTCTCTCCCCTTCCTTTTCCCCATATCCCCTTTCTTTATATTTCCTTTTCTTCGTTTTCCCCTTTCTGTACCTTTCCTTGTCCCCATCTCCCTTCTCCTCCGATCTCTCTCCCCTTCTTTATCTCCCCATCTCCCCTTCTCCCCATACCAAATAAACACACACAAAAAAAAATCTATCTGAAATGGACGATAAATTCATAATATCACCATAAAGAAAGTTGAACAAGAAAGGGAAATAAAACGAAAAAGGTGAATAAATAAATAAAAAGTATCCCATTGAAAAAAAAGTCAACAGCATCCCATTTTCTTTCCCTGGTCGTTACCGTTTTCTTTGACTTTCATTTCCTTGTTCGCCGCCCCCATTCATATAGACGACCAGCATTGTGTTATAGTCCCCCCCTAAGCGCCCTTCCTTTGGCTCCCTTCCTCCCCTTCTCTCTCCTTCCTTCCTTTCCTCCAATCGTTTCCTTCTCGTTATCTCTCTCTCTTCCCTTCTACAGTATCGCCTCTCCCTCCTTTCCTCCAATTCTCGTTCCCTCCTTGATATCTCTCTCTTCTCTTCCCTTCTTCCTTCCTTCCCTCTGTTCCTCTCTCCCCTCCTTCCGTCTCCAAAGCCATCCTTACGCACATACACACGCACACACAAACACACACACAAAGAGAAGAGATAAAAGTCTTGTCAGGGGAAAATTGATAAGAGAAGAGGAAAGAAAGAAAGAGAAGAAAGGAATGTTAAGATGAAGACAGGACATAGCAAGTGAGTGGTGAGAAACAGACAGAAAAACAGATAGACAGACAGACACACAGTTCCTCGTCGACAGTTAAACACAAATAAAGTAAAAGACATGAAAATAAGCAAAAAAGAAAAGAAAGAAAGACATACAAAGCTACTTAAGAACAAAACTAACCCAAAAATATATATACAAGTTTGATAAAGAAGGAATAACAGAAAAAAATACAAGTAAACACAGACACAAAGAGAAGAAAACATTCAACTGGAAGGCAAAAAGAACAACAAAAAAAGATAAATACACAAAAAAAAATAAAACGACAAAAAAAAGAATAAAAAACCCGAGTGAAAAGTGAAAATATAAACGAAAGGAATAAAAACAGAAGGAATGAAAACCAAACCGGTGGAGAGAGGAAGAAAAATATAAAAGGAAAAGAAAGAGAAAACACGCAAATAGAAAGAAGGGGTGGGCGGAAAAATCCCCAAAGAACAGATAAAAAAAATTAATCGAATATAAACTTTTGAAAACTTTGAAAGGAAGGAAAAAAGGAGATAAAAAACACGAACGAAGGGAAGAACAGAAAACGGGAAGAAAGAAAAACGAAAGAGGGGAGAGAACAAAATAAAGGACATACAACAAAAAGAAAAAAAAAACATTAATGAAAAAAGAAACAGAAAAGTGGAGATAATCATAAAGAACGGGAATTAAGAACAAAGAACGGGTGAAGGGAAGCGAATACACAATCATAAGAGAGAAAAATAAAATAAAAGAAAAAGAAAAACAAGTGAGAGAAAAGCAAAGAAGTAAAGAAAAACAGACCAAAGAAAACTAAGATACTTTTAAAGGGAAAAACAAATGGAAAGGTGAAGGAAAAGAGGAAGTAAAGAGAAAAGAGGAAAACAAAAGGAAAATAAGAGGGAAATAGGAGGAAAAGAGGAAATCAGAGAAAAATAAGAGGAAAACAAGAGGAAAAGAGGAAAATAAGAGGAACATAAAAGAAAAATAGGAGGAAAACAAGAGAAAAATAGGAGGAAAATAAGAGGAAAACAAAAGGAAAGTAAGGGGAAAATAAGACGAACCAAACAAAGACGAACACAAAACCAAACACACAAATGAAAAAATAAAAATAAGACCACACAAAAAAGTACAAATAAAAAGAAAACAATAAAGAGGAGAACCCTTAGAAAACGAGTGCCAAGTCTATCTCTTCCCATGCCACCAAGAGGACTGAAGAGGAAGTAAGGGCGGCGAGAGGCGGCATCGCGGGGTAGTGACATGCCCGTGGTGGCTGCTGTGCTCCTGACAGCCACCCTCCTGGGGATATGCTTCAACTGTTACATCCTATTCCTCTCCTGCACACAGAACTTCAGACAGGTGAGAGGAACTTCTAATTAACCGGTACCTATTTTTTCTCTCCTCCTCTTCCCCTCCTTCTTTTTCTCATTAGCTCTTCCTCTCCTGCACACATAACTTCAGACAGGTGAGAGGAACTTCTAATTAACCGGTACCTATTTTTTCTCTCCTCTTCTTCCCCTCCTTCCTTTTCTCATTAACTCTTCCTCTCCTGCACACAGAACTTCAGACAGGTGAGAGGAACTTCTAATTAACCGGTACCTATTTTTTCTCTCCTCCTTTTCCCATTAGCTCTTCCTCTCCTACATTCAGAAATTCAGACAGGTGAGCCGAAACTTCTACTCCTCATTAACCTATTCTTTTTTTCATTTTTTCCTCTATTCCTCCTCTTCTCTTCCTTCATTCCATCGTTCTCTTCTTCTCTTCATTTCATCCTTCCTTTCCTTATTATACTTTCTTCCTCTTTTCCTTCCTTTCCTTTTTATATTGTCTTTCTCTCTTCCTTTCTTTTCTCGTGTTTTCTCCTCTTCCTCTCCTGCAGAACTTCAGACAGGTGAGACGAACTATTAATTAGCCTGTACCTCCATACCTGTTCTCTCCTTTTCTTTCCCTCTTCCTCCCTTTCATTGTCATTTTCTCCCTTTCCTCTCTTCCTTGGTGTCCTTATCTCCTCTTCTCCTTTTCCTTTCTTCCTTCATTTCATCGTTATATTCTCCCATTCATCTGTTCCTCTTTTCTCTCCTTTCCTTACTATCCTCTCTCTCATCCCTCATTATCTTCTCTTCTTCTCTTCCTTTCTTTCTTTCTCCATTATCTTTTCCTCTTCCTCTCTTTCACACAGAACTTCAGACAGGTGAGAGGAACCACTAATTAGCCTGTACCTAAACACCTTAACGATGCTTTCCTTTCCTGTTCATCTCCTTTGCCTCTGTTCCTCTGTCTCTCTCTTCATTATCTTTCCCTATTCCTCTCTTTCACACAGAACTTCAGACAGGTGAGAGGAACCACTAATTAGCCTGTACCTAAACACCTTAACGATGCTTTTCTTTCCTGTTCATCTCCTTTGCCTCTGCTCCTCTGTCTCTCTCTTCATTATCTTTCCCTCTTCCTCTCTTTCACGCAGAACTTCAGACAGGTGAGAGGAACCACTAATTAGCCTGTACCTAAACACCTTAACGATGCTTTTCTTTCCTGTTCATCTCCTTTGCCTCTGTTCCTCTGTCTCTCTCTTCATTATCTTTCCCTATTCCTCTCTTTCACACAGAACTTCAGACAGGTGAGAGGAACCACTAATTAGCCTGTACCTAAACACCTTAACGACGCTTTTCTTTCCTGATAATCTCCTTTTTCTCTGTCTCTCTCTTCATTATCTTTCCCTATTCCTCTCTTTCAATCAGAACTTCAGACAGGTGAGGTCAAACTTCCATTACTAATTAACCTGTCTCTCCTGTATTTCCGCATCTTTTCTTTCTTCATCTTTTTATTTTCTTCTCTTCTTTCTCTTTTTTCCTGTTCTTTCCTCTTGTCCTCTTAATTTCACTTCTTCTTTCTTTCCTCTTCTTTCTCTTCTATCTTTTCTTCCTCTTTCCTCTTCTTTCTCTTCTTTCTTGTTCTTTCCTCTTGTCCTCTTTTTAACTTTTTTCTTTCCTCTTCTTTCTCTTCTTTCTTGTTTTTTCCTCTTGTCCTCTTTTAAATTCTTTTTCTTTACTCTTCTTTCTCTCTTTTCTGCGTTCTTTCCTCTTGTCCTCTTTTTCTCTTCTTTTCTTTCCATGATCTTCTTTCTTCCCCGACAATCAAAACTTCAGGCAGGTGAGCTCAAACTTCCATTGCTCGTTAACTCATTGTCTCCTGTATTTCCGCATCTTTCTCTTCTTTTTTCTTTCTTCTTTTCCTTTTCTTCACTTTTTTCTTTCCTCTTCTTTCTCTTTTTTTCTTGTTCTTTCCTCTTGTCCTCTTTTCACTTCTTTTTCTTTCCTCTTCTTTCTTGTTTTTTCCTCTTGTCCTCTTTTTCGCTTCTTTTTCTTAACTCTTCTTTCTCTTTTTTTTTGTTCTTTCCTCTTGTCCTCTTTTTCACTTCTTTTTCTTTCCTCTTCTTTCTCTTCGTTCTTGTTTTTTCCTCTTCTCTCCTCTTTTTCACTTTTTCTTTCCTATTCTTTTTCTATTTTCTCTTCCTTCTCTTCCTCTTTTTCACTTTTTTCTTTCCTATTCTTTCTCTTCTTTCTTTCCTTTCTTTTTCTTTCCTCTTCTCTCCTCTTTTTCACTTCTTTTTCATTCCTATTTCTCTTTTTTCTCTTCTTTCTTTTTCTTTCCTCTTCTCTCCTCTTTTTCACTTCTTTTTCGTTCCTATTCCTTCTCTATTTTCTCTTCTTTTTGTTCTTTCCTCTTCTCCCCTCTTTTTCACTTTTTTCTCTTCTATTCTTTCTCTTTTTTCTCTTCTTTCTTCTTCCGTTTGCTTCGTCACGCCTTTATCTTTATTGTTATTTATTCTATGCTCATTCCTCCACACTTCCCTCCTCCTCCTCCTCCACCTCTTTTCCTTTCCTAATTTTTTTCCTCCACATCTTTTATTTCTTCATCTTTTTCCTCTTCTGCGCTCAATCAGACAGGTAAGCTTACACTTTATTCATAATTAACTTGTACCTCTATACCTGTTCTTTCCTTACTATCTTTTCTTCTTCACCTCTTCCTCTTTTCCTTTTTTTTTTCTCTTCTTCTCTTGCGGTCAAAACTTTAGACAGGGAAGGTCAAATTTCTATTCCTAAAGGGGTTATTACACTGGGCAAATTTTCCGTGGATCTTCAGTCATAAATCATCGATTTTTGCCTACGTGGACACACTACCGTGGTCTTCTAATCACACTTGCCCCGCGCTCCGTGGCCTTGACTCTTGACCGACATATTTTCATAACAAATATGATTGACGCCTGACGTCCCTGTTTGCACCCCTGTTTTCACTCAAAGTGACACTCATTTCCTACAAGCAACGGAAATAGAAAAGAATGTGGAGGCGGCAACGGCTTGCAAGAAGAGAGAAGGGCAGTGAAGCGATGCAGCTGTTGCAAGAACTACGTCTAGAAGACGAGGAAGGCATGTCCCGTATTTTCTGAATTAAGCGACCTCGGAGGCCCTGGTCCAGGCAACAACACTCATAGCTGAGCGAACGTATAGGGACAGTAGGGTGTAGCTTTTTCCTCTTATTCTCTTTTCTTGTTATTGCTGATGTTGATGATTATGAATACCGTCGTCCTTCGGTGAAATCTACCGTAGCTCCGGAAAATCGTGGACACGCCAGAAAACCACGGAAATGAGAACCACGCCGGCGGAAATTGTGGTTTTACCAAAGATCCACGGACACTTTGCCCGGTGTAATGGCCCCTTTAATTAACCTTTACCCTCACGCCTGTTCCCTCATTCTCTCACTTGTATTTTTTTTCACCTTTCTCACACCTTTATATTTCTTGTTACCCTTTCTTTGTTCATTCCTCAACGCTTCCCCCCTCCTCCTCCTCCTCCTCTCTTTCTTTCCTCCTCTCTTCCTCTACATCTTTTCTCTCTTCATATTCTATTTGGTCCTCTTTTCCTTTCCTCGTTTTCCTCTCCACTCCTGAAAACTTTAGACCGGTGAGTTTGAGGTTTTAGTCCTCATTAACCTGTTTGTCTGCACCTTACCGTAATACATCTTCTCTTTCCTCTTTTCCTGTTCTCCTTTTTTTCCTTTCTTTCTTGCTTTCCTCATAATCTTCTCCTCTTCCTTCCTTTCCTTGTGATCTCTTTTTCGCCTCTTTCTCTTTCCTTCCTTTCCTTATTCTCTTTTCTTCCTCTCTTCCTTAGTTTCCTCACTGTCCTCTTCTCCTCTCTTCTCTTCTCTTCTTCTATGATCTCTCTCTCTCTCTCTCTCTCTCTCTCTCTCTCTCTCTCTCTCTCTCTCTCTCTCTCTCTCTCTCTCTCCTATTCATCTTATCACTTCACGTCACGTCACTTCACGTCACGTCACTTCACTTTTTTTTTAATTTAAACAAATTTTTACAAAAAAAGGAGGCTCAAAATTACACTTTTTAGGTATAATTATTCTAAGAGCCTGTGTATGGGACAAAATGAATTGTCGAATGTTGAAACATACAAGCATACAAATACAAAATACGAAAAAAATAAAGAAAAACATGTAAAAACAATATGGAATAATGTCAGTTTGTCACTTTATATTTATACTTCACTTCACTTCACTTCGCTTCGCTTCGCTTCGCTTCACTTCACTTCACTTCTCTCTCTCTCTCTCTCTCTCTCTCTCTCTCTCTCTCTCTCTCTCTCTCTCTCTCTCTCTCTCTCTCTCTCTCTCTCTCTCCCCAGCAATCAAAACTTTACAGGTGAGATGAAACTTCCATTCCTCATTAACCAGTACCTCCCTCTCTTTCTCTCTCCCCCTCTACTTCCCTTTCTTAATTACAATCTCCTCTCATTCCCCAATACTTAAAACTTCAGACAGGTGAGTTTAAACTTCTAACCCTCATTAACCTGTACTAAATGAAGACTAATTTAAGTGGAGGCGAAAGTGGGGGATGGAGAAAGGAGAATAAGTGAATGAATGAGGAGAAAGGGAAAGGAGGATAACAATGGGAAGGAAAGAAAGGAAAAAAGGGGTGGAAATAGACCTATGCATCTGTTGTTTTCCTTTTTTTTCTCCTTTTCCTTTCCGCTTTTTCACTTTTTTTCCCTTTTCTTTCTCTTTTTTCTCTTCTTTCTTGTTCTTTCCTCTTCTCTCCTCTTCTTCACTTCTTTTTTTTTCCTCTTCTTTCTCTTTTTTCTCTTCTTTCTTTTTCTTTCCTCTTCTCTCCTCTACTTCACTTCTTTTTCTTTCCTTTTCTTTCTCTGTTTTCTCTTCTTTCTTGTTCTTTCCTCTTCTCTCCTCTTCTTCACTTCGTTTTCTTTCCTTTTCTTTCTCTGTTTTCTCTTCTTTCTTGTTATTTCCTCTTCTCTCCTCTTCTTCACTTCTTTTTTTTTTCCTCTTCTTTCTCTTTTTTCTCTTCTTTCTTGTTCTTTCCTCTTCTCTCCTCTTCTTCACTTCTTTCTTCCCTATTCTTACTATTCTGATTTCACTTCTCTTCTGTTTCCTTCTTCCTTTCTCTTTTTCCTTTCCTCTTCCTCCACGCTGCCCCTCTTCCTCCTCCTCCTCTCTTCCTTTCCTACTTTTTTCCTCTACATCTATTATTTCTTCATTTTTTATTTTTCTTCATTTCCCATTCTCTTTATCCTTCTCTTTTCATGCACTCCAAATTTCAGACAGGTGAACTCAACTGATCCTTTCCTTCATTAACCTGTATATCCTCACCACCAGGCACCTTTTATTTCCACGGTATCTTCTCTTCCTCTCTTTCTTCCCTTTTTCTTCTTCTATGATCAAAAATTTGGACAGGTAAGCTCAAATTTCTACTCTTCAATTCACCTGTACCCCCACATCTGTTCTGTCCTATTTTTTTCTCTCCTCTTATCTTCCTCTCTTCCATCCTTTTCTCTTCTTCTATAATCAAAAGTTTGGACAGGTAAGCTCGAATTTCTACTCTTCATTTCACCTGTACCTCCACACCTGTACTTTCATAATTTTTTCTCTCCTCTTCTCTTCCTCTCTTCCTTCCTTTTCTCTTCTATGATCAAAAGTTTGGACAGGTAAGCTCTGATTTTTACTCTTCATTTCACCTGTACCTCCACACCTGTTGTATTCTACTTTCTTTTCTCTCCACTTATCTTTCTCCCCTTCCTCTTCTTCTTCTATGATCAAAAGTTTGGACAGGTAAGCTCTAATTCCTACTCATTAACCTGAACTTATAAACTTTAACACACCTTTCTTCATTTTTCCTTCTGTCTTTTTCTTTTCTTCCTCTTCCTCTTACATCTTCCTTACTCTTTCGCAATTCTGTTTTTCTTTTCCTCTCTCTTCCTCTTCCTTTCCTGCACCTCAAAACTTCAGACAGGTGAGCTTCCATTTCCATTCCTCATTAACCTGTATCTTCACACCTGGTCTTTCATTCTTTCACTTTTATTACCTTCACATTTTTTTTCTTTCGCCTGTACACTCTTTCTCACCTTTCTCACTCCTTTATCTCTCTTGCTCTCCTCTCTTTCTCTATTCCTCCATTCTCTCCTTCTCTCTTTTCCTCCACATCTTTTCTTTCTTCATCTTTCATTTTGTCCTTCTGCTCCTTTCCTCCTCTTCCTTTCTTTCATTCTCTCACCTGTATATTTTTCCACACCTTTTCACACCTTTATCTTTCTTGTTACAATTTCTTTCTCTTTTCCTCCACGCTTCCTTCTTCCTCCCTCTTTCTTCCCTACTCTCTTCGTCCAAGCTTCCTTCTTTCTCTCTCTTTCTTTCCAACTCTCTTCCTTCACGCTTCTTTATTTCTCTCTCTTTCTTCCTCCAAGCCGTTTCTTTCCTCATCCTTCATTTTGTCACCCTTTCCGTCCCCTCCTCTTCCTCTCCAGTACTTAAAACTTCTGACAGGTGAGTTTAAAGTTTTGTATCTCATTAACCTGTTTCCCCACACCTTGATGGACCTTTTCTCTCCTCATTATCCTCTCCTTCTCTTATTCTCCTCTTCCTTCT
Source organism: Eriocheir sinensis (assembly GCF_024679095.1). NCBI lineage: Eukaryota > Metazoa > Arthropoda > Malacostraca > Decapoda > Varunidae > Eriocheir > Eriocheir sinensis. The sequence goes on along the minus strand of NC_066567.1, from coordinate 3,575,366 downwards.
TTTCTTCATCAACCTGTAAGTTCACATCTAATATACGTTTTGTTTCATCATTTTTCATCTGACCTTTTCTTTTCTTCCTTCCTTTCCTTCCCTCATTATCCTCTCCTCCTTTTTTTCTCCTCTTCCTTCTTTTCTTCATCTTTTCCGAAAATCCCAAGCTTCAAACAGGTAACCCTCAACTTACGTTCCTCATTAACCTGTAAGTCCACATCTAATATACGTTTTGTCTCGTTATTTTTCATTTGGCCTCTTCTTTTCTTCTTTCTTCCTTTCCTTCCCTCATTATCTGCTTCTCTTGCACTAAAAGCTTCGGACTCTCGTTAACCTGTATCTCCACAACTTATAAATCCTTCTTCCTTTCACTTTTTCTCTTCCTCCTTCTTCTCCTTTTTTCTTTCTCTGTTTTCTGCGTCTAAATTATCAAACATCTTAAATTTTCAAACTGCTGCCTTCTCTTCTATTTCTTTCTTCTTTTTTCGTTTTTCTCTTCCACCTTCTTCTCCTCCTTTTATCTTTCTCTATTTTCTGCACCTAAATTATCAAACATCTTAAATTGTCAAACTGCTGCCTTCTCTTCTATTTCCTTCTTCCTCTCTCTTTTTCTCTTCCTTCTTCCTTCTTTTCCTCTTCTTTCTTCCCTTCTCGTTCCATGCACTTTAAATTTCAGACAGATGGTTTTAAACTCGCAAACCTTTTTCTTTCCATATATTTCCTTACTTCTTTATTTTATCTTCTCATCCTTTTCCTCTTCTTTCTTATTCTTCTTTTTCCATGCACCCAAAGTTTGTCAGGTGGTCTAAAATTATTTCACACCTGTATTCTCTCTCTCTCTCTCTCTCTCTCTCTCTCTCTCTCTCTCTCTCTCTCTCTCTCTCTCTCTCTCTCTCTCTCTCTCTCTCTCTCTCTCTCTCTCTCCTTTTCATCTTCATCTTCACACAAAAATTTCAGACAGGTGATTCTATTTTATCTCACACCTGTATTATATTTCCTTCTCTTTCTCTTTTTCTTTTCCTCCTTCCCCTTTTCCTCTTTCCCTTCACCCAAAATTTCAAACAGGTGACCTTCAATCATTTCATACCTGTCTATTCTTGCTTATCTACATCTATCTTAGCATCTTAACCTCTCCCTCTTTATCATTCCTCTTGGTAATCCTCTTCCTCTTAGTCTTCCTCTTCCCTTCTCGCACTCAAAAGTTCATCCAGGTGAGATTCTGATTCCCGCACACCTGAATTAGTCCTCATTAAGTATACATTATCTCCTCTCATCCTTTGTTCTTGCCTTCTCTTTCTCTCCTTGTCTTTGTCTCTCGTTCTGTTCTTTTTCCTTCTTCTGTATGCAAAATTTCGTACAGGTAAGATTTAAATGTCTAACCTGTATATTATTTCTCCTGATTTACCTGTAGTTTCTCGCCTTTAAATCTCCGTACCTTTTCTACTCTTTTCCTCGTTTTTTTATTTTTTATTTATGTATACAAAATTTTACGCAGGTAAGAATTAACTGTCAATCACCTGTATATTATTTCTCCTAATTTACCTGTAGTTTCTCGCCTTTAAATCTCCGTACCTTTTCTTCTTTACCTCTCCTCCATTTCCCTTTCGTTCTTTTCCTTTTATCTTTACCTTTTACCAATTAATATCAAACACCTGTATATTATTTTTCCCAATTTACCTGCATTTTCACACTTTCCTATCTTCTTTTTTTTCTTTTTCATCTCACCTCCTTTCCTACCTCATCTTTCTCTCCTGCATTCAAAAGTAACCTTAATTAAAATGCAAAACACATACATAATACATCTAATTAACCCGTATTTTTTCCCTGTTTTTCCTTCTTCGTATATCCTATTATTCTTTCCTTCTCCCTCTCACCCTAATTAAACCGCATTTTTTCCCTGCTTTTCCTTCTTTGTGTATCCTATTATTCTTTCCTTCTCCCTCTCACCCTAATTAACCCGTATTTTTCCCTGCTTTTCCTTCTTTGTGTATCCTATTATTCTTTCCTTCTCCCTCTCACCCTAATTAACCCGTATTTTTCCCTGCTTTTCCTTCTTTGTGTATCCTATTATTCTTTCCTTCTCCCTCTCACCCTAATCAACCCGTATTTTTTCCCTGTTTTTCCTTCTTTGTGTATCCTATTATTCTTTCCTTCTCCCTCTCACCCTAATTAACCTGTATTTTTTCCCTGCTTTTCCTTCTTTGTGTATCCTATTACTCTTTCCTTCTCCCTCTCACCCTAATTAAACCGCATTTTTTCCCTGTTTTTCCTTCTTTGTGTATCCTATTACTCTTTCTTTCTCTTTCTCGCCGGCATGAAAATATGATCAAACAGGTGAGCCTCATTAGAATGACGAGTACCTGTATGTTCTTTCTCCTAATTCCCTGCATTTACACACCTTTTCATCTTCCCTCCCTTTAATTCCTTTTTTATCATTATCTTTCCTCCTCTTCCTCCTTCTATCTAACATCTACACGTAACATCTCTTTCTTCCTCTTCCTTCTTCTTCTCTTTCTCCTGTACACGCAAAATTGTATCTCCCTCCCTTCCTTTCCTTCTTTCTCTCTTCAACTTTCTCCTAATTCTCTTTCACACGTAAAACATCTCTTTCTTTCTCTTCCTCCTTCCTTCTCTTCTGCACGCAAAATTATACCTCCCTTCCGTTCCTTCCTTTTTATCTTTCTTCCTCTTCCTTCTTCTCTTTCTCCTGTACACGCAAAATTGTATCTTCCTACCTTCCTTTTCTTCTTTCTCTCTTCAACTTTCTCCTATTTCTCTTTCACACGCAAAACATCTCTTTCTTTCTCTTCCTCCTTCCTTCTCTTCTGCACGCAAAATTATACCTCCCTAATGTTTCTTCCTTTTTTATCTTTCTTTCCTCCTGTTTCTCCTTTAATTTCGCTTCCACACGCAACGTTGAATCTCCCTACAGTCCCTTCCTTCTCCTTCTATTTCTCTTTCACACGCAAAACATCTCTTTCTTTCCCTTCCTCCTTCCTTTTCTTCTGCACGCAAAATAATATCCAATTTCCGTCCCTTCCTTTTTCATCTCTCTTTCCTCCTCCTCCTCCTCCTTCTCCTCCTTTTTCTCTCCTGCAAACATATCATCAGACAGGCAAATTAGTATCCAAAACACCTGCAAATCTTTTTTTCCTCCTAATTTTCCTGTTTTCCTTCCTCATCATTCCTCGACGTGTTTTTTTTTTCTTCTTAATCCTCTTGTTCACTTTTTTTTTCCCAGCCAGGTTAGAGGAAGTCCCAATTTATTTCCCAATTTATCTACCTGTGTCTATGTGCCTTATCTACCCTATCTACTATATATTATCTTTACTCATTCTTTGCTCGTTTTCTCTTTCTTTCCTTAGTCTTTTTCTCTCTAGGGCACATTTTTTTTTTCAGCC
>NC_066567.1:3551974-3566974 GCF_024679095.1 Eriocheir sinensis | reverse complement strand
ACACACACACACACACGTACATGGATCACACACACCAAGGCCCATACATAGGAAAAAGCGAGAATGTAGGCCAGTACTGTGCGTGCGTGTGTGTGTGTGTGTGTGTGTGTGTGTGTGTGTGTGTGTGTGTGTTATAGATATACACAGAGATACATAAATACAGGTGATGCTTGCAAGATAATTAGGTCCAGGACAGGTAAATGAACATTACGTAGATTATCAAATTAAAGACAGCCTGGTAGATATAATAAGATTGATGATTGGTGGATAGAGAGAGAGAGAGAGAGAGAGAGAGAGAGAAGCAAGGTGGTCATAGAAGGGATATAAAGAGGTTTTGTTACTCTGTGTATGTGTGGGGAGGAGGAAAATAAGGAAAGCAAGGAAGGAATGAAGGAATGAAGGAAGGAATGGAGGAGAGGAAATAGGTAGAAAATAATGAAGGAATGAATGAAAGAAAAGAAAAGTGACAAATGGATGAATGAATGATGTAAAAAAGGAATTACTGATAAAAGGCAGAAAGGAAGGAAGGAAGGAAGGAAGGAATGGAGGAGAGGAAATATGTAGAAAATAATAAATGAAGGAATGAAAGAAAGAAAGAAAAGAAGAGTGTGACAAATGGATGAATGGATGATGTGAGAAAGGAATTACTGATGAAAGAAAGAAAGGACGGGAGGAAGGAAGGAATAGAGGAGAGGAAATAGGTAGAAAATAATATACGAATGAATGAAAGAAAGAAAAGAAGAGTGGCAAATAGATTAATGAATGAATAATGTGAGAAAGAATATAATGAAGGAAGAAAGGGAGGAAAGAAGGAAGGATGGGGGAAGGAAGGAGGTAAAAAAAAAAAGGAAAAAATGAGGAAAAAATTACAGAACATATGAAAAAAAAGACGGAAGGAAGTGGAGGAAATGATGAAAGGAAGGTGTGTGTGTGTGTGTGTGTGTGTGTGTGTGTGTGTGTGTGTGTGTGTGTGTGTGTGTGTGTGTACAGGTAAACACGCCAGGGGCTTCATTATTGGCCTCCGTCGCTCATTATCTTATCTTAATTAACAGGTGATAAGAAGGACTACCTGCCGAAGACCCGCAACCAACCTCTACTTTTTATTACTTTCCGCTACTTTTTTTCTTTTTTTTTGGTATCTTTTCACTTATTTTTTTTATTTATTTATTTATTTTGTTTTTGCTGTATTTTGTGCATTGTTATTTTTTTTTCATTGTTATTTTTCTGCATTTTTTTCATTTTCATTTCGCTGCATTTTTTTTTTCATTTTTATTTTGATGCATTTTCTTAACTTCTATTTTCTTATTTTTCATGTTTTTTCGTTTTTATTTTTTTCTGTATTTATCTAATTTATATTTTGTTGTATTTTTTCATTTATATTTTGCTGTATTTTTTTTCATTTTTATTCTCCTGTATTTTTCCGTTTTCATTTTTTCTGTATTTTTCATTTTTATTTTTTCTCCAGTTTTTCATTCATTTTGCGGTATTTTTTTTCCCTCTTAACAACCATGACTCTACAAACATATTTATATCCCTTATCTTCAGCTAATCACTTTTTACACACACACACACACACACACACACACACACACACACACACTCTCTACTGTTTACTCTCAACTCCACGTACTTTATTATTGCTCTCATTTTTATTTTCCTGTACTTTTCCTCTCAACCCCTTGGCTACGGGTGACCTCTGCGCTACACAGGTTAATTTAGTAGGCGCGAGCGCATTAGCATTAAGGCATCAGCTGTCTGCTTCCGGATATTTTTAAATACCCGGAAATTTACAGACGAAAAAAAATACACTGATGGTGAACAAAAGTGTCTAATTTCAGCGTAGTACAGTTTGTTCAGTCGCGTTCAGCAGTTTCGGAGATAAAGGAAGGAAGGAAATAAGGAATGTAGGAGAAGTAGGTAGAAATGAATAAATGGAAGGAAGAAAATATGTGATGAATAGATGAATAATGAATTATGGAAGAAAGGAATTAAGGAAGGAAGAGAGGAAGGAAGGAAGGAAATAAGGAATGAAGGAGAAGAAGTAGGCAGAAATTAATAAATGAATAAATGAAAGAAAGAAAAGAAGTGATGAATTGATGAAGGAATGAATTATGGAAGAAAGAAAAGTGAGTGAGGAAGGAAGGAAGAGAGGAATTAAGGAAGGAAGGAAGGAAGAGAGAGAGGAAGGAAAGAAGGAAAACAGGTGGAGAAAATGAAAAAAAAAAAGGAGGATTTGGCGATGTAATACATATTTTCTCCGTAGACTTCAACGCTTTCACATGAGTTTCGTAATCTCAACAGTTGGCGTAGGACTCTAAGTGATACGAGGAGGTCACCAACTGCTGAAATTTACCCCAAGAATAGCAGAAGCAGATGTGACCTATTTTCGCGCCATTCACTGCAATATTCCAGCGCCAAATGGCTCGTGTTATATAACCACACCCATAACCGCGGCCAAGGCTGCTGGTATCTCTAGGCTCAGGGTTATACAAACATTTTTATCCCTTATATGAAGCTTATTACTTTTCTTCTATCTATCTATCTATCTATGTATCTATCTATCTATCTATTTGTTTATCTTTCTATGTATCTATCTATTAATCTGTCTATCTATCTATTTATATATCTATCCATTTATCTTTCTATCTATCTATCCATTTATCTGTCTATCTATCTATCTATCTATTCATTTATCTATCTATCCATTTATCTTTCTATCTATCTATCCATTTATCTGTCTATCTATCTATCTATCTATCTATCCATTTATCTATCTATCCATTTATCTGTCTATCTATCTATCTATCTATCTATCCATTTACACTGCTTCATCATCGGTACTTTCTATTAAATATTTTCTATGTTTTATTTTTCTCTTTAAAACGAAACAAAGTAATCACGACATAATAATAATAATATTACGTTAATTATTTTCTTATTGTGCTCCCTTAGGCTTCCCTTCTGTACAATTAACCGTGTGATCTTTTTCTTTTTCTTTTTTCTCTAATTTCCCTTTAGTTTTCTTTTTTATTCTCCCTATTATTTTTTTACTTTTTTCATCCTTTAATCCATTTTTTTTATCTCTTTCCAGTTCATTTTACTCTTTTGGTTTGATATGCCCTTTAATTTTACTTTATTTTCTTTCTCCTTTAATTTAGTTTTTCCTTTCGATTTTACTTTCTCCCCACAATTTTGCTTTTCTCTACCTCTCTCTTCATTTATACCCTTTTATGTGTCATTTCAATTTACCCTTTTTTTCTCTATCTGCCTTCAATTCACCTTCTCTAGATCTTCATTAAATTTCACTTATTCTCTCTTCTCTCATTTTTTTCCTTTTTAATCTCTTCAAATTTACTTCTATTCTCTCTTTCTCCTTTCACTTTTCTATCTCTCCCTTCAATTTGACTTTTTTTCCCTCTTCTGCTTTCAATTTTCCTTTATTCATTATTTCTCCCTTCAATTTCACCTTTAACACTTTCTTTAATTCTGTATCACTTCTATTCTCCCTGCAAGTTAATTTTTCTATCCTTTTCCTTCTTCCTGTCATCATTTATATATATTTTCCATCTATACCTTCAGTTTAACTTTTTTTCTATTTTACTTTTTACTCCACTTCGTTTACATTTCTCTGCGTGGTCTTCTTTCTTTCTTTCTTTATTCATTTTTTTTAGTTATTCATCGATGTGTTTTCTGAGCTACACTCCACGTACTTTATCATCACTCTCATTTTTATTTTCCTGTACTTTTCCCTCAACCTCTTGGCTACGGGCGTTTCTTCTCTGTAATTAGATGGCGGCTGTATTTGGCAAGCCTTTTATCCGCCTCCCGATGTATTTACGACAACCGTGAACAACGAGCGGTCCACACCCGGGCCTCGGTAAACACCTGTGCCTGACGCGCCGTGTGTTCATCTCTCAGTGTGTTTGCGGCGGCGGGGCTGAACCGGCGCCGTTATCAGAAGCATTCATGTTTTTGACGCGTCAGGAAGCACGTGTCGGGGAAAATAATCTGTCACAAAATTTATTCAAGGTTTATTTTTTAAGCAATACAAATCCTTTTCTTCCCTTGTTTATTTTTTCTGTATTCTTTATCTCTTTTCGTTTATATATAAGATAAGGTCAATAATAAATTCTTCAATATTTCAGTCTCTTTTAGGCAATGCAATTATTTTATCTTGTTTATTCTTTATACTTTAACACTTTTTCGTTGACGTGTAAAGTAAGAAAAAAAGCAACTCGTCAATTTTTATTTTTTATACAATACAATATTTTTTTCCCTTTCTTGCTTATTCTGTTTATTTGATCTCCTTTCGTTTATATATAAATTACGTTACATATTATTACATCATTTCAGCATTCATTCGTTTCTTAATTAACTGCCGAATTTTCGAAACCCATTTGAAGGCTGACGCGTGTATCTGACAAGCCTTTAATGGAGCAATACTTCCCTTATTGTTTATGACATATGCCCCCTCTCTTTTCGTGTATGTGTAAGTTCAAAAGTGATACAAGATAAAAGAAAGAAAGTGTTAAAGGTGAAATTGATGGGAGAAATAATGAAGAAAGGAAAATTGAAAGCAGAAAGAGGAAAAAAAGTCAAATTGAAGGGAGAGATAGAAAAGCGAAAGGAGAGAGAATAGAAGTAAATTTGAAGAGATTAAAAAGGAAAAAGTGAGAGAAGAGAGAATAAGTTAAATTTAATGGAGATCTAGAGAAGGTGAATTCAAGGGAGATAGAGAAAAAAAGGGTAAATTGAAATGAAACACAGAGAAAAGGGTCTAATTGAAGAGAGGGAGAGAGAAAAGAAAAATTGTGGGGATAAAGTAAAATTAAAAGATTAACCTGTTATTTATTTATTCCTTAAGTGACTGCCGAATTTCCGAAACCCAATAAACTGGAGGGAGAGAAAAGCAAAATTGTGGGGAGAAAGCAAAATTAGAAGGTCAACCTGTTATTTATTTATTCCTTAACTGATATCAACTTTCCGAAACCCAATAAACTGGTAACGCATGCATCTGACAAGCCTCCTGCTGATGTATTTAGGCCAACATTCACGATCAATGATATCGGAAGTGTTTATGTGTTTAACTTATCAATAACAACTTCAAAACGCACTATCACAGTCCATATTACTTTTATTTTTTTAGCAATACGAGTGGAATTTTTCTACTGATCGTTTTCCCAAATGTCTCTTTTTTTTCAGTACAAGTGAAGTTTTCCTATCGGTCTTTCTCCTTAATTTCTCTTTTTTTTTAGCAGTACAAGTGAAGTTTTCCTATTGGTCTTTCTCCTTAATTTCTCGTCTTTTTTAGCAGTACAAGTGAAGTTTTCCTATTGGTCTTTCTCCTTAATTTCTCTTCTTTTTTAGCAGTACAAGTGAAGTTTTCCTATTGGTCTTTCTCCTTAATTTCTCGTCTTTTTTTTTGCAATACAAGTGAAGTTTTCCTATTGGTCTTTCTCCTTAATTTCTCTTCTTTTTTTTTGCAGTACAAGTGAAGTTTTCCTATTGGTCTTTCTCCTTAATTTCTCTTCTTTTTTTTTGCAGTACAAGTGAAGTTTTCCTATTGGTCTTTCTCCTTAATTTCTCTTCTTTTTTTTTGCAGTACAAGTGAAGTTTTCCTATTGGTCTTTCTCCTTAATTTCTCTTCTTTTTTAGCAGTACAAGTGAAGTTTTTCGGTGGCCCATTCATGGTTTATATTTTTTTTCGTTTGTAATCGTGTTAAGCAGAAGAATAACTCGACATTCAGTGTTTTTTTAATTATTTACTGATTTTACGAAACTCAACGATTACATAATGCGAGTATCAGAAAAGCCTTTGATCGCCTTCTCAATCTATTTACCCGACCAATGATACCGAAAGTGTTTAGATATTTAACGTATTAAAAACTTCAAACACTATTACAACCTCGATATTATTTTTTTTAGCAATACACGTGAAGTTTTCCGATGGTTCCTTCACATTTCTTTTTTCTCGCTGTACAGTTATTTTTTTTTTATTAACTAGTAACTTTTTGACACTCAGTAATTAGATGACGTTTGTATTTGGTAAGCCTTTTATCCGCCTCCCGATGCATTTACGCCAATACTGAACAACCTCGCCATTACTTTCTTTGAGCAATACAAGTGAAGTTTTCCTATTGTTCTTCCTTCATAATTTCTCTTCTTCTTTAGCAATACAAGTGAAGTTTTCCTATTGTTCTTCCTTCATAATTTCTCATCTTCTTTAGCAATACAAGTGATATTTTCTTATTTTTCCTTCATATTTTCAATTTTTCCCTTTACAAATATGTTTAGCATAATATGAATAAATCGACATTCAATGATATTTTTACTAATTACCGAGCTTTCGAAATTCAGTAACTACGTAACGCGTGTACCTGACAAGCCTTTAATCCGCCACCGATGTATTTACGCCAGCAGTGAACGACCAGTGATAGCGAAAGCATTTACGTATTTGACGCATCAGTGGGAACATCAAAACAAATCTATCGCGTATGCATTTTTTTGAAACGACACAATATTTTTCTTCTTTTTTCCTATTGTTTATTTTTGGTATTTTTTCCTCTTTTTTCCTTTGCAGGTGTGTTCAGCGTAAGAATAACTATGGATTCAGTAGGATTTTTTTTATATCTTTTAATGTTTTTCTACAGATTTTTCATATATTGTTCATTTAGTCTTTTCATCCTTTAGTTAACAAACGTGTTAGGCGTAAGAAAACATATTGTGATTTGCTAATTATATATTAAGTTTTTAATCTGCTTAATCTTTCCTATCGGTTTTATTTCTTTGCAGTTTATTTCTCCTTGTTTAAAAAGTGTGTTTAGCAAAAGAAGAACTCGGTAGTCAGAAAAAAAATACTATGAACCGAGTATTTTTATAATTTACTTCTTAAAAAAATATGAACCGAGTCTTTTTATAATTTACTTCTGAAAAAAAAATGAACCGAGTCTTTTTATAACTTACTTCTGAAAAAAATCTTGTGAACCGAGTCTTTTTATAATTTACTTCTGAAAAAAATCTTGTGAACCGAGTCTCTTTATAATTTACTTTTGAAAAAAAATATTATGAACCGAGTCTTTTTATAATTTACTTCAGAAAAAAAAATTATGAACAGAGTCTTTTCACAATTTACTTCTGAAAAAAATATGAACCGAGTTTTTTCACAATTTACTTCTGAAAAAAATATTATGAACCGAGTCTTTTCACAATTTACTGCGTTTCATGCCTCTTGGTGTTCTGTAGACTTCTTTTCGTATACAGTGCGTTTGGCAAAGGAATAATTCTGCACATTCAAGATCCAATAATTGTCTAAGGCGTGTGTACCGGCTTATTCACCTTTCAATGTATTTACGCCGAGACTGACCGATCATTGCTATCAAAAGTATTCATGTTTTCTTTAAGTCTCGACAATCGTTTATTCACCTTTCAATGTATTTACGCCAGACAGAACGATCAATGGTAACAGAAGTATTCATGTTTTCTTTAAGTCTAGACAAACTTTTATTCACCTTTCAATGTATTTACGCGAAGAGTGGACGATCAATGGTATCAAAAGTATTCATGTTTTCTTTAAGTCTCGACAATCGTTTATTCACCTTTCAATGTGTTTACGCCAGACAGAACGATCAATGGTAGCAGAAGTATTCATGTTTTTAAGTCTCGGCAAATGTTTATTCACCTTTCAATGTATTTACGCAAAGAGTGAGTGGACGATCAATGTAATCAGAAATGTCCATATTTTTCACGTCTTCAAAACCGAACGCTCAGAGAGAATAAATAAGTAGGTCTCTTTCACGGCATTCAATCAAGATATTTTCTTTTTATTCGGTAATGCATGATTTTTTTTTTCGTTTTTATTTGAAGTTTTATTTGCTTTCAATCTGCTGTCGATCTTCTTTGGTTTCCTCGCGTGCTTACAACGAAAATAACTAAGTGAGAGAGAGAGAGAGAGAGAGAGAGAGAGAATCTTTGATATTGCAGGTGTGCGTGAGTGAGCATTATAAAGGTACAAGTGTGTGTGTGTGTGTGTGTGTGTGTGTGTGTGTGTGTGTGTGTGTGTTCATGGCATGTTAAGTTAGCAATCGACGTAGATAGGACTGCACGATATGGAGGAGGAGGAGGAGGAGGAGGAGGAGGAGGAAGAGGAGGGGAAGGAAGGGGGACGATATTAAGGAAGAGAATAAGGCTGGGTTCACACGAGACATGGTCAGTGGCCGCCACAAAAAATGGTCGCCACGAAAAATGGTGAGTAGGTGCACCCTGCACACGAGCCACTCGGTGGCGGCCACTAATGAGGTCAGTACGTGGCGTTATGGATCTCGTAGAGGCAGCAGCTGTCTGTGCTCTCTTGGCAAAAACCGCAGAAGAAAGTACTGGGTTCACCTCATAGTTAGCAACAGACTACTGCGTCTAGCATTCCACACATTATTTGCAGAACTAAAAGAGCACCCTGATACTTTTTTTTTTTTTTTTTTACTACTTCAGGAAGTCACAGGACAGCTTTAAAATCATCTAATGACAGTAATTGGTCCACGTATAACACGGCAGGACACCAACATGAGGAAGTGTGTGCCAGTAGAAGAGAGACTTGCGGTAATCTTAATGTAAGGCTGAACATGAAGAATATAAAGTCACATTAGATGTACGTAATTTATTGACAATTCATCAGTCTTTGCGGTTACATAACATTTCCACTTTTTACTTCTTAATAAATAAAACTACCACATTCAGAAGTTAATCCACACCAGAATCTATTAATATGCAAAACTGTGAAACGAAGTGAAACATTAATTCTGAAAGCATGTAAGAGCTTATTCATCAAGTTCTGAACACAAGTTATGCGTGAAGGTCATACTTATACATCATGAAAGTTATAATTCATAAAGGTCAGTGTCAAGACAAAGGGAAAGCGGCGGGTGGCAGGGTGGTGGCCGCCGATAGTGGCTCGTGTGCTCGCTGCCATTTGAAACAACGGTATCCATCGCCGCCACAGTGGCGTGGTCGGAAAATGGCTCCGCCCGCCACAACTCGCCACTGTTTTGTGGCGACCACAAAAAAGTGTCCCGTGTGCATGCACCCAAAGAGATGTGTGTGTTCTATTTTGACCATTATTTTGTGGCGGCCACTGACCACTAAAAAGTGTCCCGTGTGAATCCAGCCTAATTGTTGGATAGACGAAGAGAAGGGGAGAACATGGAAACATGGACGAACAGGCAGCAGAAAGCCTACTGGCTCATTGCAAAGCTGCCTGCTTTTAGTAATTTAATCAATCCGTTAACCACAGGAATAACCTGCGGAAAGTATTAAAGCACTACTGGACGTACTCGGGAATGAGGTATGTTCAGAGCTGACAGCCAGCGGGTGTTGGGTCACAGGGCCACGAAGCTTGAGCTATTCTTTCAATTATCAAAAATTACCTGTGTATCTCTGGGGCTTGTAACAATTACACTTCAGTATAATAAGTGACACTATTGTTAATAATAATGTAGCTGATCATTCTCGTTGTTTTATTTATTGGTCAACGAGAGAAAATATAAATGTTGTCTGGCAGCTTCTCCTCATCCAAAATCGTTCTTGCATGAAAGCCCTGTGAACTTTTTAAAAGAAAAATTCTATTTACATTACAATATTTGCTGAGTACCTGCCGTGTGTGTATCAGTGTTGCCTTCGGCGAAAGTCATCAAAAACATTAGGGCGTCAGGGCCGGTAAGGCGTCTCGACAACCCCCTCCCTCCCAACGCAAGGAAGGCCAGGTGTTTGTGTCTCCGTGAGGGCACCGGCTTCCGCTCCCAGCATATTATACTCCGCCTTCTGGTGATTGCTGGTTGTTGTGTGATATGTACCAAGACCTTGGGTGGACGCCTGCCGCTATCAAGAGCGTGGGCAGGTCGAAGGTGATGATGTTTAATTAAGGCCAGGAGTTGTGGGTGGAGGGAAACACTATTGGACGGAAGCCAGTGTCGTACACGGACAAAAAACAAAGGAGGCTTGCCTTCTGTCGAGATGCCTGACGCCCAAATGTTTTTAATAAATTTCGCCGAAGGCAACACTGATGTACCCAAAGTAGGTACTGCAATTATGTAATGTAAATGATATTTTTTTTAAATGTCATTTCTGCTTGATATCACAGGTCTTTCATGCAATAACGATTGTGGATGAGGAGAGGCTGCCGGACAGCATTTATTTATATTTTCTCTCATTTACTAATAAATAAAACAACGCGAATAATCAGCTACATTTTTATTAACAATAGTGTCACTTATTATATTGAAGTGTAATTGTTGCAAGTCCCAGAGAAACATAGGTAATTTATAATAATTGAAAGAATAGCTCAAGCTTCGTGGGCCCTGTGACCCTGTCGCTGGTGACACCTGCGAAGAATGAATATACTCCCGACGCAACCAAGTGACGATCAAGGCGATTTGTTAAGGAGTTAATCGTTTCCGCACTAACACTCCTGCAGGAAGGCTGTTCCAGTGGCGGACAACTCTAGTCGAAAAAGAGCTCCTGCCGATATCTGTACTGCATCGCTTGGCTTGAATTGTTTTACCGTTGTTTCTTGTTCTCAGGTTAGTTTGTAGAGTGAAGAGTTTAGAGTGATCGACATTGCTGAACTTGTTCAGGTACTTGAGGACTTGTATCATGTCTCCCCGCAATCGTCTCTTTTCCAACGAGAACAGGTTGAGTCGCTTGAGTCATTTTTGGTAAGGTTGGAGGAAGAGGAGGAAGAGGAGGGAGACTATTAAAATCAAACACAAACAAATGAATAAAAAGTTAAATTATCATCAAATAAATTCTCTCTCTCTCTCTCTCTCTCTCTCTCTCTCTCTCTCTCTCTCTCTCTCTCATGGTTATTCTCCTTCCCTATGTTACGAAAACACACAAGCAATCCTCGCTGAGTGGCCTTTGAGCGGCGGTACTCGGCTCACGCATGCACTCTCCGGGACACCAAACAAACAGAGACCGGAATACGCTTGTTGAGTGGCCCGTTGCATAGTTCTGAGAGAGAGAGAGAGAGAGAGAGAGAGAGGCGGATATGATTGGGTTGCTCTTAATGCTCAGTGAGTGGGACGAAAAACAAACAAACGAGGCGTGAAAATGCTTGATGAGTGGCCGGCCGAGTGGAGGATTAGGTGTTATGCTTCCTGAGGGGCCTTGAGCACGTCCCTTGGAGGGGGGATATTTTTTTTTCTTCAGTGAATTTATATTTTTTCTTACTTTTTTTTTCTTCACTTCTCATCCATCATTGGTCTCGATTTGAAAGGATTTTTATTTTTTTTTTACTTTTTCCATTTCCTTTTATATTTTTTTTACTTGATTATTTTTACTTTGCTTCACTATTTTTTTACTTTTTAACTTTTTCCATTTCCTTTTTTTCCTTTTTTTACTATTATTTTTACTTTGCTTTACTATTTTTTTACATATTACTTTTTTATTTCTACTTTTTTGATACTTATTTTACTTTACCCTTTTTACTTCACTATTTTTTTGTTTTTTTTATATTATTTTACCTTTTTTACTTTCTTTATTCTTTTTCTTCAGTTCCCTTTAGTGGTCTCGACATGAAAGGACTTTTTACGTAATGACCATAATTCATTTTCCATTTCATTATACTTTTCCGATCTATAAAGTCTTAATATATATTTTTTTCCTTTGAGAGTTCTAATGCGAATTTCTTACTTAATATGAGAAGAATTTGACTTAATAACCATAACTTTCTTCTTAACTTTTTTGGGAGTCTGTGAAGATATTTTTTATTGCATTTTATTCCCAGTAATTGCTTTGGAATGTAAGGATTTTTTTTTATGCTGACCTTGCAAACTTTTATCAACTTTTTTTTGACCGTGCAGGATTATGTCTTTCTTATCATAATATATCATCGTTTCTCTGTCGCTAAAATATGTATGGGAATTATATGTCTTAGTAACTATAATATTTTCTACTTGAGGTTTTAATGTTATGCGAGGAACCTTTTCGTCTTAATGTTCGTAATATATTCTTCATAAGCATTGTATATGTATTTGTAGGCATTTTCTTTTATGTAACCTAACCTAACCTAACCTAACCTAACCTTCACTTGTTTTAAAATACAAAAGTGTCCCTCGATAATATACAGCAGTTATCCTTTCATCATCATCATCATCATCATTATCATCTAGAAACAGAAAACAAATTAAAGCTGCTCAACCATTACATCAAAGAACTGCCATCACCATCACCACCATCATCATCATCATCATCATCGGTTCAGGGTATAAAAAGAAGCGGTACAATAAGACTAATCCTTTTGTGGCCTGCGTGTGTGTGTGTGTGTGTGTGTGTGTGTGTGCGTGTGACCCTTATGTGACCTGCGTGTGTGTGTGTCCCATTACCAACCCTTCCCCTATCAACCAGTCCCATTACCAATCCTTCCCCTATCCACCAGTCCCATTACCAATCCTTCCCCTATCCACCAGTCCCATTACCAATCCTTCCCCTATCCACCAGTCCCATTACCAATCCTTCCCCTATCCACCAGTCCCATAACCAATCCTTCCCCTATCCACCAGTCCCATAACCAATCCTTCCACTATCCACCAGTCCCATTACCAATCCTTCCCCTATCCACCAGTCCCATTACCAATCCTTCCCCTATCCACCAGTCCCATTACCAATCCTTCCCCTATCCACCAGTCCCATTACCAATCCTTCCCCTATCCACCAGTCCCATTACCAATCCTTCCCCTATCCACCAGTCCCATTACAAACAATACCCCTATCCACCAGTCCCATTACCAATCCTTCCCTTATCCACCAGTCCCATTACCAACCCTTCCCCTATCCACCAGTCCCATTACCAATCCTTCCCCTATCCACCAGTCCCATTACCAATCCTTCCCCTATCCACCAGTCCCATTACCAATCCTTCCCTATATCCACCAGTCCCATTACCAATCCTTCCCTATCCACCAGTCCCATTACCAATCCTTCCCTATCCACCAGTCCCATTACCAATCCTTCCCCTATCCACCAGTCCCATTACCAACCTTCCCTATCCACCAGTCCATTACCAAACCTTCCCCTATCCACCAGTTCCATTACCAAACCTTCCCTTATCCACCAGTCCCATTACCAATCCTTCCCCTATCCACCAGTCCCATTACCAATCCTTCCCCTATCCACCAGTCCCATTACCAATCTTTCCCCTATCCACCAGTCCCATTACCAATCCTTCCCCTATCCACCAGTCCCATTACCAATCCTTCCCCTATCCACCAGTCCCATTACCAATCCTTCCCCTATCCACCAGTCCCGTTACCCAACCTTCCCTATCCACCAGTCCCATTACCAATCTTCCCTATACACCAGTCCCATTACCAACCCTTCCCCTATCCACCAGTCCCATTACCAATCCTTCACCTATCCACCAGTCCCATTACCAACCCTTCCCCTATCCACCAGTCCCATTACCAATCCTTCACCTATCCACCAGTCCCATTACTAATCCTTCCCTATCCACAGGCCCATATTACCAACCCTTCCCCTATCCACCAGTCCCATTACCAACCCTTCCCCTATCCACCAGTCCCATTACCAATCCTTCCGCTATCCACCAGTCCCATTACCAACCCTACCCCTATCCACCAGTCCCATTACCAATCCTTCCCCTATCCACCAGTCCCATTACCAACCCTAACCCTATCCACCAGTCCCATTACCAATCCTTCCCCTATCCACCAGTCCCATTACCAACCCTTCCCCTATCCACCAGTCCCATTACCAACCCTTCCCCCACCAGTCCCATTACCAACCCCTCCCCTATCCACCAGTCCCATTACCAACCCTTCCCCTATCCACCAGTCCCATTACCAAACCTTCCCCTATCCACCAGTCCCATTACCAATCCTTCCCCTATCCACCAGTCCCATTACCAATCCTTCCCCTATCCACCTGTCCCATTACCAACCCTTCCCCTATCCACCAGTCCCATTACCAATCCTTCCCCTATCCACCAGTCCCATTACCAATCCTTCCCCTATCCACCTGTCCCATTACCAATCCTTCCCCTATCCACCAGTCCCATTACCAATCCTTCTCCTATCCACCAGTCCCATTACCAACCCTTCCACTATCCACCAGTCCCATTACCAATCCTTCCACTATCCACCAGTCCCATTACCAATCCTTCCCCTATCCACCAGTCCCATTACCAATCCTTCCCCTATCCACCAGTCCCATTACCAATCCTTCCCCTATCCACCAGTCCCATTACCAATCCTTCCCTTATCCACCAGTCCCATTACCAATCATACCCTATCCACCAGTCCCATTTCCAACCTTGTCCCTATCCACCAGTCCCATTACCAACCCTTCCCCTATCCACCAGTCCCATTACCAATCCTTCCCCTATCCACCAGTTCCATTACCAATCTTTCCCGTATCCACCAGTCCCATTACCAATCCTTCCCCTATCCACCAGTCCCATTACCAATCCTTCCCCTATCCACCAGTCCCATTACCAATCCTTCCCCTATCCACCAGTCCCATTACCAATCCTTCCCCTATCCACCAGTCCCATTACCAACCCTTCCCCTATCCACCAGTCCCATTACCACACCGTCCCCTATCCACCAGTCCCATTACTAATCCTTCCCTATCCACCAGTCCCATTACCAACCCTTCCCTATCCACCAATCCCATTACCAACCCTACCCTATACACCAGTCCCATTACCAATCCTTCCCCTATCCACCAGTCCCATTACATATCCTTCCCCTATCCACCAGTCCCATTACCAATCCTTCCCCTATCCACCAGTCCCATTACCAATCCTTCCCCTATCCACCAGTCCCATTACCAATCCTTCCCCTATCCACCAGTCCCATTACCAACCCTTCCCCTATCCACCAGTCCCATTACCAATCCTTCCCCTATCCACCAGTCCCATTACCAAACCTAACCCTATCCACCAGTCCCATTACCAATCCTTCCCGTATCCACCACTCCCATTACCAATCCTTC